>NC_085870.1:8160384-8197884 GCF_034702125.1 Engraulis encrasicolus
GCGGTGTACGTGTACCTGAACCCGGCCGGCCACTGGGACAAGGTGTGGCCCCTGCGCCTCAACGGCACCTACGACTCCATGTTCGGCATGACCGTCAACGCCGTGGGAGACCTGGACCAGGACGGATACGTGGGTAAGAACTAGAGATGTACAGGATCCAAGATCTGGTTCCGGATCCGGCAGGATAATAGGGTTTTTCACAGGATCCAGATCCGGTTCCAGGATCCCGGATCCAGGATCCGGTAGCCAAGGTTTTTCAGTCAAAATAGTTTGAGCCAACGTGATAAAAAGGGCGCACGTGTGTGAGTAGGCTATGTGTTTCAACCCTTTCGTAGGATCCGGTATCCGGTTCCGGATCCGGCAGGATGTTAGGCAGTGGATCCGGTATCCGGCAGGATCCTAAAAATCAGGATCCGGTGCATCTCTAGTAAGAACTGAAGGCACTGAAATAAATGATCGAAGTCCGCAACACTGTTAATGCTCCCACGCATACAGTTCACGCATGCAGCGCACATACATAGTCTTGTACTGTACCTGCTTACATACACTTGCAATCACGTGCACCTGGTGCGTGTACACTTACTGTAAACACAGGCGTGCATACAGTACACACAAACATAAATACACGACGCAGTGACACACACACACACACAAACACCATACACTCATGCTCACACATACTCTCTGTCTCGTTCTCTCTCTCTCTCTCTCTCTCTCTCTCTCTCTCTCTCTCTCTCTCACACACAGACACACACACAGACACACACACAGACACACACACAGACACACACACACACACACACACACACACACACACACACACACACACACACACACACACACACACACACACAAAACACACATACCCACACACAAACAGGCATGTTGGCTTTTACCTTCTATCTGTTAATTAGTTAATGGAGCCATTCATTTCAGCAGCCTTTATTGGTAAACTGCATTAGCCAGCCGTCCAGCCAGCCATTCCTCTGCAGGGAAGGTCCAGCCGCACAGTCACACCCACACCCGCAGCAAGCACCAAGCACTAAATCCTGTCAAGCACACACAGTCAGTCAGGAAGGCAGGCAGGCAGACAGGCAGGCAGGCAGGAGCGCAGGCACTCCCATCAGGATGAGCAGGGAATCTGGGAAAATGGAAAGTGGGGGATGTGAAGAGAAAAAACTAGTAGAAAGCAGGGCCCTAAATTAACATTTTTCACCACCAGCCAAAATGGCTAGTTGATGAAATCTTACCAGGCAAAACACACACTCACTAATGGGTCAAAGTGGCTAGTAAGTTGGTCTTTTCTACCTGCCAAACTGAAATGTCACCAGCATTTGGCTGGTTGGCTGGTGTTAATTTAGAGCCCTGGTAGAAAGAAAGAAAGAAAGAAAGAAAGAAAGAAAGAAAGAAAGAAAGAAAGAAAGAAAGACAGAAAGAAAGAAAGAAAGACAGAAAGAAAGAAAGACAGAATGAAAAAGATGTGGATAGAAAGGGAGAGAGTGGAAGAATGGAATAGTAGATGTAAAGGAAAAGAAAGATAGGAGATAAATATAAATACAGAAAGGAAAAACAAAGAAAGAGATGGATACACAGAGAGAGAAGAACAGAGGTACAGTCGATGCAGAGAAAGATAGGGATGCGGGGGGGAGAGAGAGAGAGAGAGAGAGAGAGAGAGAGAGAGAGAGAGAGAGAGAGAGAGAAAGAGAACGCCTTGTTTCTAAATACGTAGCATGGTCCTGAGATCAATCCTGTGCGGTAAATCAGTGTGTGAGCCGTCAGTCCTTTTTTAAGCAAGCAATCGATAAAGAGCCAGAAATGGTGAATAATTTATCAACATTTACAACATCAAAGTCTGGCAGATCTTCTGAAGTGTGTTAATTGTCTCCTGCATTGTGTGAATAACAGGAGAAAGTCTTGACTGTCTGATGCGTGTGTGTCTGTGTGTGTGTGCGTGTGCGTGCGTGCGTGCGTGCGTGCGTGCGTGCGTGCGTGCGTGCGTGCGTGCGTGCGTGCGTGCATGCGTACGTGCGTGCGTACGTGCGTGCGTACGTGCGTGCATGCGTGTGTGCCTGCGTACTGTACGTGCGTGCTTGCTTGCTTACTTGCTTGCATGTATCCATGCATGTGTGTGTAAACGTGTGTGTTATTTCAGATATTGCTGTGGGGGCTCCGTTTGACGGTGATGGGAAGGTGTTCATCTACAGAGGCTCCAAGTCAGGACTGCACACCAAACCCTCTCAGGTACGGAATATTCTGGAAAAGTGAGATACATAAAATACAAAAATGTTGTCATGAATTTTCAGGAGACATCTTGTGGTTTATTTCACGGAAAAGAGAATAATCGTTTAAAGAAAGAGAGAGGAGAAAGGGAAAGACAGATAGAGATAAAGGCCCAATCTCAATTCACCCCTTACCCCTCCAAACGGAGTCTGCCTGGCCGAACCCCTCATTTTTGAGGGCTACAAAGTCCTCCCCCTTACCTCTACCCCTCTGCCTTAACGACTATTGGGATACCCCTACCCCTACACAAAACGGAGGGGAGGGCTAAGGGGTAGGGCCAAGGGGTGAAATGAGATTGGGCCAAAACCATGCATTGATTTGACTAAACCAAGTCCTATATTTGACAATTCACTTTATGAAATTATGTTAATATCTCAAATTACTCAAGATAATCGAAAAAAGCTAGTTAATTTTCAATGTCTCCTGTCTCCAATATCTCAAATTACACATTTTACACGACAGATAGAAGATAAAGGAAAATGTCTCAAATGTGTTGCACTGCTGCAGGTGCTGGATGGGGCGAGTCACGGTGTGACCCGCTTTGGCTACTCCATCTCTGGAGGGCTGGACGTGGACCACAACCAGTACCCAGACCTGGCGGTGGGCTCTCTCAGTGACAAGGTGGTGCTGTACAGGTGAGACAACTCACTTAGATGTTCTCTACCAGGCTTGTACGAAATTCCGAATTGAATGAATTGAAATTCAAAGTAATGCCATAATACGAACACTAGGTGGTGTCATTACCTTGAACTTCTTTGAATTTAATCTACACCACCCATTGAGAGTACATAGAATACCACCACCTAGTGTTCATATTATGGCATTACTGTGAGTTTCAATTCATTCAATTCGGAACAATACAGTGAACAATACAGTGTTCATTTATCACTAAAGGCACGTTCAGGCCGACAGAGAACTGTGCCGCCCGGTGCCCATTCCCACCTAATCCTGAACCGGCTAGCGTGTTCACACTGCAATTCTGAGAGTTCGGGAACTGAACCGAGAAATGCTGCGAACCGTGACGGCAACGTGGAGGTCAGAAGGTTCATCCGGGTAACAAATGGTCACGTATGGAAAAGCTCAGAGCCCGGTATGAATAACGGAGGCTTGCAGGTAACCACTTTTGGTTCCAAGCGTAACGGGCACCGGCATCGTTATGGTCGGGCTTTAAAACAGTATCAGAGAATACTCTGGGACCAAATACACTAGAAGATGTTTAATCGACTCACTTATAGGGCTTTCAGGCCGACCAGAACGGAGCCGGTGTCGGTGCCCGCACCAGTTACGTTCGGCACCAAAGTGCTTGTTTGCGAACCGCCCGTTTTCATACCGGGCTCTGAACTTTTTCCACATGTGACTTTGTTACCCGGATGAACCTGCTGACGGCCACGCTATCGTCATGTTTCGCAGAGAAAAACCTAGTATTTTGCGGTTCGCATTGCGAACCAACTTTCCGGTTCGCGAACACCAATATCTATGGCGTGAACACGACAGCCGGTTCACGATTAGGTGAGGGAACGGGCTCCAGCACGGTTCTCAGTCGGCATAAGTGTCTAAATTACGTAATACATGTTTTTTTTACAGAGTAAATTAATCATGTTGAGTGCTCGTCTTCTGTTTTCGTGAACTCATTACCCATCACAGCAAATAAAAGTAATAAAAGCACATTAATTCCTGATGCATTGACTTCATACTGATCCCACGCTACACCTATTACTGTAATACAGTAGAAACCTCATTATTGCTGCAACACTTCCATACTACTGTATCTGTTTCATAGAAAACTAAGAATTCCTCACCAAGATTGCAGGAGAATCAACGTTTTTTTTTTTTTTACCTTATCAACCCTGAATTATTTATTCCCTGACCTTTTCCCTACCGATCGATGGATCAGATACATTAAGAGTGCATCGGTGTTTAAAAATCTGATCCACCTTATGCATAATCTATGAGTCCAGTGGCCAGTCTACTCCAGGGTGAGTCACATGGCCTGTGCTTCTGACCTCCAGGTCCAGTCCGGTCGTCACCATAGTGCGCGATGTAAATATAGAGCCCCAGGTCATCGACATGGAGCAGCAGAACTGCAAGGGCAGAGACGGAATCTGGTGAGTATAGTACAGTTGCACTATTTTTGGTAACACTTTATTTTAGGGATACATCTACTAGCACTAATACATACAATGTTAATGCCTGCATAAGTAACTTGTAAGGCATGTACTAAGCAAACGCTAAGGCCTACTAGGTCCTTACTAAGGTTAAATTGGTAATAAATCCCTTATTGTGCATGAACAAGACATTTGTGAATACATGCCTAACAAATGTTTGATTTTGCTTTGTACATGCCTTACAAGTTACTTATACAGGCACATTGTATGTATTAGTGCTAATAGATGTATCCCTAAAATGAAGTGTTACCCTATTTTTTACTATTAAGAGGCTTTTAGATGCGTCCTCCTAGCATTTCAGTAACAGAGTATGTCTGTCGGTCTGTCTGAAACGCATTCCTTAAATTGCCATTCCCTCCTGTATCCCCAAGGTTGCATCTTTGTCCGCCTGTCGGACTTGTTTTTTTTATATGTACTGTATCAATGTGTAATAGTTTCCACTTACATTATACTGTATACATCGCGTACTTAATATTTCACACTTAGCTCTAAACGTATGGCACAGTTAAAAAATATATTGAAGTAGGCCTACCTACTGTAGCAGATTATTGCACCCTGTTATTATACACTCTTACATGTGTAGCTGTGTTCTCAAAGAGACATTTTGTTCAGTTTCGGTAGTTATGCCATGAATCATGCACATGTTCCTTTTTCAATTCATTAAATAGATAAATTGGATGTGTGATGGTTTACAGTATGTAATGTGTGCACCCTATTTCTGTTCTTCCTCTTTCTCAGTGTGGAAGTGAAAGCCTGTTTCCTGTACACAGCACACCCTACAAGCTACAACCCCCGAATCAGTGAGTTCACCCTCAGCAAGCATCTCACTCATAAGCAGTTTGAGCAGTTTGTACGGAGCCCCTGTTACAAGGCTGTTGTGTACAAAAAATATCAATGACCAAGTCTTAATGTCTAACTTTACTGTAAGACTCTTGGTAGCAATGCTGTCCTGGAGTTATTTTTTCAACTTAGAGTGAATAGGACCATTCTGCCATACAAAGGCAAAGTGCAGGGCTGATAGTATTCAGGCTCCATGCCTGATTTCAGGCTTGACAGAGTTTGCAAAAATAAAAACATTGATAATAATTAGCCATTAAGTTATTCTTATCTCAGAAAGTGTTTCAGGTTCAGGGTTTTCTTCTACTATCAGGCTTGAATAATGGTCATACACAGGCTAATAAATGTTTGAATAATGTGTCAAAATAGGCCTACGTTACGTCACTATGCAGTATCTTGTCGTCGTTAGAGCAGGGAAAAAAGTTCAGGCTCAGGATTTTTTTTTCACTATCACCCCTGAAAGTGCAGTAACTGCATATTTAGTCAAAATTCATAACACCTCCTTTATCTTGTGACAAAACCTTATGGTCTAAATTGTGTACCATTTTAGAGATATGATCAGATATTGATCAGTTTCAATGTTGGTGTACGTACTGCTCTTTGACTTTGTAAGGCAGTATTGATGTGCCCCACCTGCACTAAGAGGCTACTTGTGTCAGTGGCACAAGCACCCACTGTCCATTACGCATCGTCATTGTTATTTTTTATCTTGTGGTGATAAATGTCTCCAGCGCTGACTGTGGTGTTTGAGGCGGACACTGAGCGCAGGAAGCTGGGTCTTCCTCATCGGGTGATGTTCCTGGGCCGGGCTCCCTACGAGCCGGAGTACCTGCACACTGAGGAGCTCAAGCTGCACGGCCAGGGCCACTCCACCTGCCAGGACGTCACCTTCCAGGTCAAGGTGAGAATAAAGGGGTTACACTGGTAACACTTTATTTTAGGGATACATCTATTGGCACTAATACATACAATGTTAATGCCTGCATAAGTAGCTTGTAAGGTATGTACTAAGCAAATGCTAAGGCCTACTAGGTCCTTACTAAGGTTAAATTGGTAATAATCCCTTATTGTGCATGAACAAGACATTTGCGAATACATGCCTAACAAATGTTTGGTTTTGCTTTGTACATGCCTTACAAGTTACTTATACAGGAACATTATATGTATTAGTGCTAATAGATGTATCCCTAAAATAAAGTGTTACCGTTACGCTTTACACTATGATCAGAGGTGCATCTTGCAACCAGGCAAGGCAGGCAGCCGCCTGGGGCCCCTAGATAGTGGATAACAGCCCACACTTTACCACAGTAGTGGCGATTTTGGTTCAAATGTTCATTCTTTTGCATTTTCGCTTGAGGCCCCATCTGACCCTAGAATCGCCTCTGACTATGATAAGACAGTGTCATAACAGTCTCATAACACAGTCGCGGACATGTCATAAACATGTCAATGTCATTCTTTGAGTTGTCTTTACCAAAACCGAATGTCACAGAATGACTTATCATTCGGTGACATTCGGTTTTGGCAAAGATTGCTCAAACAATGTCAACTTTTCATGACCATAAAACATTTATGACATTAACATCATGTTTTTGACTCATCCATGACTGTGTCATCCCACCATTTTGACACTGTTATTGTACGTAAGACACTTGTCATGGCATGCATATGATGCCAACGTTAAAGGGACACTGTGTGAGCTTTTTAGTTGTTTATTTCCAGAATTCATGCTACCCATTCACTAATGTTACCTTTTTCATGAATAATTACCACCACCATCAAATTCAAAGTATTCATTAAGACAGGAAAAAATGCACTTCTCATACATGAAAAGGGGGATCTTCTCCATGGTCCGTCATTTTGAATTTCCAGAAATAGAATTTTAGCTGCAAAACTGACTGTACTTGGGCCATACTAGAAAATATTAGTTTATTACTTAGTAAACTTTCATGAAAAGGTGAAATTTGGCAATAGGCAACCCATTTTCAATGAGCAGCTTGGTTGCAGTACTTTCTTTAACCATTTCCTGCACAGTGTACCTTTAAGTAAAGTCTAACCAAAACATGTTGCACCGTACATTTAATGCGCCTTGGGACCAGTGAAAAAAGGGTGCTATATTTGGATTGTTATGCCAGAGGCAGCCAAAGCGGATTGAGAAAGCTATTAATTCTGTGGGCCTGGGCCATTACTCAAATGGATAAGGCACCGCACTATTTGCCGCACAATCTGGTTCGATTCCGGCCTAAGGTCATTTCCCGACCCTTCCCCACTTCTCTCAACCACTTGACTCCTGTCACCATCTCACAGTGTCCTATCAATTAAAGACATAACAGCCCCTCACCAATCAATCAATCAATCAATCAATCAATCAATCAACCAATCAATCAATCAATCAATCAATCAATCAATCCAGCTATGCATTCATTTGGCCTATGCTGCTAACACATATCATTTCATTAATTTGCTTATCTTCTGTATGTAACCAGTCAACTCGATGAGTGAGTCAGAGCAAATACACATATCTGGTTCATCTTAGCATGAATAGTACTATAGTGCTGTAATACTAATCTCTCTCTCTCTCTCTCTCTCTCTCTCTCTCTCTCTCTCTCTCTCTCTCTCTCTCTCTCTCTCTCTCTCTCTCTCCCCCAGGATAACATCCGGGATAAGCTGCGTCCCATCGCGGTGACTATCACCCACTCTATCACTCACACGCACCACCATCGCCACATCGGCCCAGCTCACCTTGCCATGCTCACCCCCGTGCTGAGCCCCAGCGTGCCCGAAACCCTGCTGTCTGATGTGAGTGTGTACACATATGTTTTTTTATGTATGTGATGGACAGAGGGAGAGATAAATAGTGTGAGAGAGAGAGTGTGAGAGAGAGAGAGTGTGTGAGAGAGAGAGAGAGAGAGAGAGAGAGAGAGAGAGAGAGAGAGAATGGGAGGCAATGATTACATAACAAAGCGTCTCCCAGTCTCTGCTGTCCAAGATGTATGTGCGTGCATGTGTCAGGTGACAATGCAAGTCTTACTCAGTGTATGTGCCATTTTACTTCTGAGTAGTAAAATGCAGTTACGTATTTTGTGGCTTCGTCCTTTAAAATAGGAAGATGTGCTTCCCTGAATTAATTTCCTGCTGTCTCCACCAAGTTCCAATATGAAAATGTCTTGTTTGTCGGACTATTTTCTGTCTGTCTGTCTGTCTGTCTGTCTGTCTGTCTGTCTGTCTGTCTGTCTGTCTGTCTGTCTGTCTGTCTGTCTGTCTGTCTGTCTCTCTGTCTATGTATGTGTATCTACCTGTCTGTCTATGTACTGTTCTGTCTATCCTATGTCCTATGTCTGTCTGTCTCTCGGTAAACCCCAGGTGAACTTCCTGAGGGAGGGCTGTGGGCCGGATAAGGTGTGCCACAGCAACCTCCAGATCAGCTGCGCCTTCGGCACAAGAGTCGATCCAATGGAACCCTTCGAGCGTCTACCTCTGTAAGTGGCCACGAGTGTGTGCGTGCGTGCGTGCGTGCGTGCGTGCGTGTGTGTGTGTGTGTGTGTGTGTGTGTGTGAGCGCGCATGTGTGTGCGTGTGCGTGTGCGCGTGTACGTGCGCGTGTGCCTGTATGAGTGTGTGAGAGGCTTGTGTCTGCCAGATGTTTACCTCTCTTACTTACCTGTAAAGTTATTTGTAAGCTACGTCTGCAATTGTAAAGCTACCTCTCCCAAGAAGTTCCATGTTAACCACAATATCCACAGTCTTTTCCTCTCATCAAATGTCCTTAATACTTACGTATGTGTGCTCTGACACACACTCACCACATTCCCCATGGCCCCAACACACCTTTCACTGCCACTGCCACTTTGAGAACGAACACCAACACAGGTGGCAGACAAACTCTGCAGTCCACAGAGCATAGCATAATGTCACCTTTACCAATACTTCGCTCAACTTAAGCGTAGGTTAAGCTCAACTTACTGCCGGGCACTTAGTTGGTGGCACTTCACAGTAAAGTGGCATTGGGTGTTACAGCGACGGCCCAATCAATTCCTAGCACCCCCAAACGCAGGAAAGATTGTGTGTTTTATGATTAAGGCCCGGGACATTTTTGTGCACAAACGCGTTGCCATTTGTGTTTAAGAGGGAATTTTGTGCATGGTGACGCGTTTGTGCAAGAAAATGTGAAGACGCGCCTAATGAAAGATCGATTTTGCTTAACTTATAAGCAGGACTCTAAATTAACTTTTTTACACCACCTGCCAAAATGGCTGGTAGATGTAAATCTTACTAGCTAAACACACACTCACTAATGGGTCAAAGTGGCTAGTTAGTTGGTCTTTTTCTACCAGCCGAACTGAAATTTCACCAGCATTTGGCCGGTTGGCTGGTGTTAATTTAGAGCCCTGCTTATAAGTCACATACAGACAGTAAGGCATATACATATTAGTAGCTAACATGTGATGAAATGTTACCCACTTCTGAATATCAATGGGTGGTCCCTCCCTCCTGCCCTGTGCTTACCCCACCACTATTCATGATGACGTATATATTTGTAGTTGATTTTTCTATTTTATATATCTTACATTGCTGTCGCCTACATTATCTTTGTTAGTTAATTATGTACTTATCAAGCTGCTTCCTTGCATCTGTAGGCACCTCACTATACTTGTATGGTGACAGTAGCCCCTTAATGCATGCCGTACCTCCTGTGGCACGCTGTAATAGACATTGAAAGTTAACTACTATAGCACTACACTACTATGACAGTGCCTGGGGCCTTTAGTAATACATTATGACTTAGTCATTGCCTTTCTGGTAACAGCTAATTAATAATGCCGTGTCTTAAGGGGTTAAAGTACTACTTCTACTTCTCCTTCTTCTACGCAGTGATGAGGATGGGCTCCCGCTGTTCACCCTGACCGACCAGAAGTACGTGTTTCTGGAGGTCCTAGTGACCAACTTCCCCTCTGACCCCCTGGACCTGGAGAAGGACGGAGACGATGCTCACGCAGCCAAAGTGCAGTTCCTGCTCCCAAACCCCCTCTATTTCTCCAGGGTCTGGGGCCACAACCAACAGGTACTACTACAGTTGACTTCCTTGACTTTTAAGCCCTTTGCTCCTCTTGGATGCATAGACCATTGACAAACAATCTCCAGTCACTCCGTTGGTGGCCTTACTTACTTACTTCTACGCAGATTATTCATGATTTTGTATCCATTTGGAAGACAAACCCCACCGCCGTGTCATGTGGTTGTCTAGACCACTGTTTCCCAACCAGGGGTATGTGTACCACTGAGGGTACGTGAGCACACTGCAGGGGGTACTTGGAAAAATGCAATTTTAACAAATGCATGGAGCATAGTCACATTGGAATAGAAAACGTGATGTAAAGCACGAGTTAGGGGGTACTCATGGCACAACGAAAAGGCTTAGGGGGTACATGAGACAAAAAAAAGGTTGGGAAACACTGGTCTAGACTGGCAGCTCACGTCTGACTGCTATTTTCTTCTCCGCCTCCAGGTGTTGTGTGAGACCAGCCTGAATGGCTCCCAGGTGGACTGTGAGCTTGGCAACCCGTTCAAGAGAGACGCCATGGTAACACCTCCCATAATGCATCTTATCTCTTCCAGCTGTGTAGTATAAGACACTGTTGTTTACACATACTGTGTATGGAGATTTTTGAAAACGCATCGGTTTCAGCCTCTTGTCTACAGAGTATTAGAAATGTTCTTTTGCATTACATTGTATTACATTATATTGCATTTGGCAAACGCTTTTTAACCAAAGCGACTTTACGACTTACAATCATAGCCAACATCACTAGCGGATACGAAGTGCACAGGAAATATAACAGCAAGTGTAGATGCTAAGTAGTTTAAGTAAAGTAGAGTGAAGTAGAGTACACACACATACATATCATGCCAAAAGTCTTGTCTGGGACTAGGGCAGCTCAAACATTAGTGTAGTAGATAGTCACGAAAGAGTGGAGTCTTTTCTTGCTGCTTGAAGGCCGAAAGAGATGTGCCTAATCTTGCTAGCTCTGAGAGAATAGGCTCGTTCGTGACGACGCAGTAAAAGTTTTGCTAGGCAGTGGGCATGCGCACTTTGCCAGTTTGATGCATTGTGAAAATTCTAACCAGAATGCATCAAACTGGCAAAGTGCACATGCCCACTGCCTAGCAAAAATCTTACTGCTTCGTCACGAACGAGCCTACTATTCCACCACTGAGGAACAACAATGGGGAACGGGGTTTTGAACGCTTAGAGCGAGCAGGCTGAAGAGCCAAACGGCTTGTGCTGGAGGAGCATAATTCTCTTCCAGAAGAAATGAGTGAGAAGTGAAAGAAGTGAACTGAGAGAACTCCGCTTTTAAAAATATCCCTTTTGGTTCGCTAAAAGGCACCTGGTGCTGGAGGAGCATAATTCTCTTCCAGGAACATAAGTTCTTAAAGGGACACTGTGCAGGAAATGGTCAAAAAAGGTACTGCAGCTACTGCTCATTGAAACTGTGTGGCCTATTGCCAAATGTTACCTTTTCATGATAGTTTACTAAGTAATAAACTAATATTTTCCAGTATGGCCCAAGTACAGTAATTTTTGCAGCTAAAAATGGCTATTTCTGGAAATTCAAAATGGCGGACCATGGAGAAGATCCTCCTTTTCATGTATGAAAAGTGCAATTTTTCCAGTCATAATGAATACTTAGAATTTCATGGTGGTTGTAAATATTCATGAAAAAGATAATATTAGTGAATGGGTAGCATGAATTCTGGAAATAAACAACTAAAAATCTCACACAGTGTCCCTTTAAGTTCTTCAGATAAGCTGTAGCCTGTTCCTGCTGTGGTTTTGTAGGCAAGGCTCAAGGCCTTGTGCTTGATCCGGGCAGCGATTGATCAGTAGCCAGTGCAACTCGATGACTAGAGAAGTAACATGAGTTCTTGCCGCCGCATTCTGGACCATCGGCAGTGGTTTTGCACACAAGCATTGCTGTGCGTGTCCTCAGGAGTATCTTGTGGTTGACTGTGTCAAAGGCTGCAGATAGGTTGAATAGGATGAGGATAGTCCCTCCATTCTTGCAGTCCTTAGAGCTTCCCTTACGGAGAGTAAGGCGGTTTCAGTTGAGTGTCCACCTCTAAAACCAGATTGTTTTGGGTCTAGTAGTCCGTTCTGGTTGAGGAAGTTGGTCATCTGTTTTGTACCTGCTATTTCCAGGGTTTTGGATAGGAAGGGAAGCAGTGAGAGAAGTGAGACAACCTCTGCTTTTAAAATTAGAAGTGAGTGAGAAGTGAGACAAGTGAAGTGAGAGAATTCTGCCTTTAAAAGTATCCTATTTGTTCACTAAAACAAACCTGTCACAATGGCACTTTGTAATATGTCCACATGCTGAGTGTACGTATATGGAAACAGATACAAACAATATCCATGTTAAAAAATATCAGCATACTGTATGTGTCAACAGCGTCTAAATGTAATAGCAACACGCTTCCGAAGGCTCCAAGACAGTTTCATCATAAAACAAAACGAACAAAACCACAGTGTAATCATATGCGTCTACATTGTCTGTGTAGTATGATTTTTCCACATTGCACGTTGTATGTTGCTAATTATGTCCTTTGTAAGTTATAATAATAATAATAATAATAATTGTATTTGTATAGCACTGTGTCATACAAGGCATGTAACTCAAAGTGCTTAACAAATGGGAAAAAACATTGTTAGAGATAGATTTAAAAGGAGAGGTATAGAGGAGAGGCAGAAAAAGCAAGAAGGCAGAGGAAGAAGAGATAGACAGAGAATGTAGAGTCATAAGGTCAAAGTCTGTTACTAAGTTACTTTGGATAAAAGTGTTTGCTAAATGTAATGTAACGTAATCTCGTTTTCTCTGCTAATTGTTATCCTTGTCTGTTGTTTCCCTTCAACAGTCCAAGTTTTACATCGCTCTGGACACCACTGGCATCACCGTGGAAACTACAGAACTATCAGTTGATGTCATTATGTCAACGTATGTTTGTTTTTACCTTCAACCTTTAACCACAAATTAATGAATGTCTATGACTATGCCTTTTAGATTTACCGCTCTCTCTCTCTTTCTCTCTCTTTCTCTTTCTCTTTCTCTCTCTCTCTCTCTCTCTCTCTCTCTCTCTCTCTCTCTCTCTCTCCATCCACAGCATTAGTGAGCAGCTTGATCTGGCCCCTGTCACAGTCAATGCCAGAGTGGTGATACTGCTCCCCCTGTCTATCAGTGGGTACGTTTACACCAGCCTGCTTCCTCTCCTGCTCTCCTTCTCTTCTGTTGCTGCAATGGGATGCTGCAGTGCCTCTGTCACTAAGCAGCAAAAAGCCATATAGAATTTGGGTAACACTTTATTTTAGGGATATATCTATAAGCACTAATACATAAAATGTTAATGCCTGCATAAGTAGCTTGTAAGGTATGTACTAAGCAAACGCTAAGGCCTACTAGGTCCTTACTAAGGTTAAATTGGTAATAAATCCCTTATTGTGCATGAACAAGACATTTGCGAATACATGCCTAACAAATGTCTGATTTTGCTTTGTACATGCCTTACAAGTTACTTATACAGGAACATTGTATGTATTAGTGCTAATAGATGTATCCCTAAAATAAAGTGTTACCGAATTTGTCATATTGAGTGTAGTCTGGATGCTGGATACAATTTAACCACTTGCTACTCGCTGTTGAAGGAGAATTCCTGACTATTTCATCATGCTGTTGTATTGCTCGCGTTACCGTTGAATTGTCGGTAGGCGATGACACATATTTTTTTTTGTTCAGCTGTTTCTGATATCCTGGTCATTGTAATGGGGGCATGGGTTTAAAAAAAAAAAAAAAATTGCGTAAGGAGAATCTTAGCATACTCCAAAGGGGGCAGTGGTCTGCACACTTGGTATCCAAAAAGAATACTTTAGCAATATCTCGATCCTGTCCTCGATCCTCATGCAGATGGATATTTATTTCATAAAGTGTAATGAAGATGCACGAAGCACTCAGGGTCTGTGCGAGAGCCAGGCTATATAATACCTACAGTACATGTGAACCTTGATTACAACAATGATCCTATCACAGTCTGAAGTCTACTATGTATGTATAAAACACCTACCTTTGTGTGTGTGTCTTTTTTCTTACCTCGTTTGTTTGTCCTGTATTCCCCAGCCAAGTCAACACTACTAGTGAAGTCAACACTAACCAGCTGTTCTTCAGTGGGACGGTGAAGGGAGAGACTGCTATGAACAGCATAGACGAAATCGGAAGTCCTGTGGACGTTACGATCCTGGTAAGAGGCAAGCAAGAACCTGACTCTCGAATGGGTTCCGCGCCTTGCTCTACGAACATTCATCTGGAGCTACACCACAGACAGGGCCGGCGCTAGGCATAGTAGAGTAGTAGAGTAACTTCCCATGTGTGATCCCCAGGGGGAAATTCAGGTATCCAGTAGCTTACATAAATACACAAATACACAAATGGACATTTCAAGACACAAATAACCCAGGAATAGTCAGGGAGGGGAAAATGAAATAAAATAGTAGAGATAATGAATGTAAAAAAGGTAATTGTGCAAAAGACATTCTGTGAGTTGGAATAGACCAATGCAGAAAACATACTCTGTCAGTTAAGATAGACAATCTTAGCATGACCTGGAACAAGTGTTGATGGATACTTATGGATATGGACACATGGACACACACATAGGCAGACAAGGCAGTCGCCTAGGGCGACAACTGTCTTGGGGGTGCCAGGAATACCAAAAACTCCCACAAAAATTAGAACTTTAAGCGAAATAAGGCAAGGCAAGGCAAGTTTATTTGTATAGCGCATTTCATACACAGGTGCAACTCAATGTGCTTCACAAGATTAACAAATGCAAAAAAGAAAGGAAACATGGAAGAAAGAAGGAATTAAATAAGACATGGTCACTCACTTGTAGGTAATAGATCAGATGTGCTCGATCATATGTACAGTGTTATGTTTACAGATGCCAATTTCTAAATGCACAAAAAAGTAAAAAGGAAAAGGGAGTGCTCGCCTAGGGCACTAAATTGACTAGAACCGGCCCTGACCATAGGCGTAGGTCTCTGAAGTGTGTGTGTGTGTGTGTGTGTTTGGTATTGGGAGTCAGTGAGAGTCAATGTGGATGAGGTAGTTCAAGCAAGCGGCAATTGTTGTCTAAAACAAATGTTGTGTTTCACTTATTTTTCCCTTCGCCTCTACGTGTACATTTTGACCACCGTACATCACATCTCTGAAAATCCTGACGTCTTGATTGGTTCTACTGCATTTCGGCAAATCTGAAGGTCCTCCAGACCCTCATGTGGCAAGAGTCAGGCTAAGCAAGGCACAGCTGGGCAGGAATATCTTTTTTTTTTTTTTTAAATTAAAAAAAAATGTTTAGGGGCTTTGAAGCCTTTATTTGACAGGACAGTCGAAGATGGTGACAGGAAGCGAATGGGACAGAGAGACAGGGGAGAATCGGGAAATGAGCCCGCCCGGGGTTGGGCATGCAAGCCCAAATGCGGGGGGCTTTGCGTGCTGCGCCACAGCGGCCCCAGGAATATCTTTTTAAAAGTTTTGAGCCTTTATTGAGAGAGCAGTGAAGATTTGGGTTTGGAAATGAGTGGGAGAGAGAGGAGGGGTGTGGATGAAAGAAATTAAATCGTTCCTGGGTCCCTATGGGCAACTTGTCTGTACATGGTACAGTGCGCCACAGCATCCCCCTATTTAAAATACTTTTGACAGAGTGAGTGAAAACAAAGTATCAGACTTCATGTACTAGCATGGGGTCATATGGGTGGAGGGAAAGAAAACAGCTCTTCACATTTCTGTTGTGATTTTCTACATTTATTTTTGGTTGGTGTTGCTGTGAACAGGTGACGAGCACGGGCCAGACGCGGCACACGCTCGGCTCGGCCTTCCTGAACATCATGTGGCCTCTCGAGCTGGACAACGGGAAGTGGCTCCTGTACCCCGTCGCCGTGGTCACCGAGGGCTCGTCCCTCGGCCACTGCATCCCCGCGGAGGCCCTGAACCCCAGGAGGATCGGCGTCGTGGACGAGCCACAACCAGCCAACATTAACCCCAGGAGGAACGGTACTACACTGTCATCGGGTGTCAAGAACGGCGTCATCGACGAGCCAAAACCAGCCAACATCAAGGTACGGCCAGGGAGGGGTTTTACAATAGAGGCAAGGGTAGGAAACTGCCTCGGAAATGTTTGATTGAAAAGACAATCACACTTAGGGGTTGCGTCTAAAATAAACTGGGCCAAAATGATTCTTTCCTAGCACTGGTTACACGCAGGTTACTTGTTGTTAGTAAGTGTGTTTTTGAAGGTTTTCAATATGGTGAATCATCACCACGATCAAGATAAATCATACCAATTGTACCCATCAATTCAATAAAGTGGGATCAACTCCAGTCTCCTAAATAGGCATGACTTTCCATTGAACTCCATTCATTCTCCTAGTGTCTGACTCTAGTCTCCTAAAGGGGCATGTCTGCCATAAGATCGCAGCTTAGATCCTTACAGCACATACAGTAGATTCCCGAGGCAACTCCTTATGAAGTGAACCGTCCCTACCTTATCCACCGTCTCTGTTTGGAGTGTGTGTGTGTGTGTTAACCATAGCTCTCCTGTTGTTGGTGGTCAGGGCGGCAAGCGGAAACCGCGCTCCTACCCAGAGCATGAGGGAGAGGTGGCTGTTGTGAGGGGCCAGCCGGAGAGGACCACGCCTGCTGTGGCCGCCTCAGAGAGACGCAAGTCCCTAATGCTGGTGAGTGGGACAGAAGAGAGGATCGTTGGGTAAACTGTGTGCTGTGTTGTGCTGTGTGTCACGCACAATCACAAAAAATAGGACTTAAAATACATGTAGTTTGTAATGAAAGTGAAGTGAAAAGTAAAGTTAAGTAAAGATGTGACTCTCTTGGAGTGCATTTCTCGAAAGCATAGTTGTTAGCCTGTTAGCAACTTGAGTAGTTGGTAATGGGGAACTGCATTGCAAACAACGAAGTAGCGAACGTAGTAAGCAACTATGGTTTTGAGAAATGCACCTCTGGTCTCTGCCCCATAGGACTGTCTTCTGGGCTCAGCACGCTGCGTGCTCTTCCGCTGCCCTCTACAGAGTGTGTCTGGTACTGAATCTCTGACAATCAAGGCACGACTGTGGAACAGCACCTTTATTGAGGTACACACACACACACAAGCTCTTTCATGAATTATACGAATATTCACAGGGTGGAAGGGGTTTCGATATGCAGCTGTCTATGCAGTGGGACTTGCCGTTCCTTTCCTTTCCTTTCTTTCTTTCTCTCTTGTATTTTTGCTTTTCTTGTATCTTCCATTTTTTAACCATTCATTCATTCTTTTTTATCCATTCAACCATTCATTTTTTAACCATTCAGGGTAACTCCTGCCAATTTCAATGTGCTGTTGTATTGCTCACGCTACCCTTGACTTGTCAGTACCCGGTGACGCCGCATTTTTTGGCTCAGCCCTTTCCGAGATATGAGCTATTCTAATGGGGACAACTTTTGTTTTCATTTAANAAAACTAGAGATGTACAGGATCCAAGATCCGGTTCCGGATCCGGCAGGATAATAGGGGTTTTTCAGACTATCCGGATCCGGTTCCAGGATCCAGGATCCAGTAGCCGAGGATTTTAAGTCAAAATAGTTTGAGCCAACGTGATAAAAAGGGCCCACGTGTGCGAGTAGGATATGTGTTTCAACCATTTCGTAGGATATGGTATCCGGTTACGGATCCGGCAGGATCTTAAGCAGTGGATCCGGTATCCGGCAGCATCCTAAAAATCAGGATCCGGTGCATCTCTAAAAAAAACATTTTTATTTATTCCCAAAAACATCCAAAAGGTTATGCAACATCAGCAGACAGCTAGCAAACGATACCTTTTGGGAAAATATTTGGAGTAGGCCTATACTCATTTAAAAAAAAATGTAAACAAAAGTTGGTCATGTGATACGATACGATATGATGTGATACAATACAACTTTATATGATACAATATTTCTACAAATAATTTTGCATCCTTTTGCAAAGCTTGTTTAAAGGACTGGATATGCTGTACATATAACGTCACAGGACTAAGTGCCATGCATAGAGCACCATCAGACTAATCTATTTCTTTCTTTCTTTCTTTCTTTCTTTCTTTCTTTCTTTCTTTCTTTCTTTCTTTCTTTCTTTCTTTCTTTCTTTCTTTCTTTCTTTCTTTCTTTCTTTCTTTCTTTCTTTCTGTTTTACATTTAAATTGTTGTACATGCTTTCTTTATTGAATATCTCCCTCCTTTCTCTCCCCACTGATTGTCTATGCTGTGTATGTGGCTGTGTGTGCTTTGCTTTGTCAGGAGTTTTCCACTGTCAGTGTGCTGGACCTGGTGGTCAGAGCCAACATCACAGTCAAGTCCACCATCAAACACCTGGTGCTCCAACAGACGGAAACAGAGGTAGAGGGCAATACACACACACACACACACACATGCACGCACGCACGCACGCACGCACGCACGCACACACACACACACATGCTCACACACACACACACACACACACACACACACACACACACACACACACACACACACACACACATCTTCTACTCAATAGATACAATGCAATGGAGACCGAATTCTGGACCCTCCATCTCCCGGGACAGCTAACGCCTTGGTCCCCCTATCAGCTTCCATGCACACAGTATACATAAGCATTTATGCTTTCATACACTCATGCATTCTCTCTCTCTATGTCTTTCTCTCCCTCTCTCTCTTTCTCTCTCTCTCAGTTGATGTCATTATGTCAACGTATGTTTGTTTTTACCTTCAAGCTTTAACCACAAATTAATGAATGTCTATGACTATGCCTTTTAGATTTACCTCTCTCTCTCTCTCTCTCTGCAGATTGCACTGAAGATCTTCCCCGAGTTCAGCCTGGCGGACCAGTCTATGATCCCCTGGTGGATCATCCTGATCGCCATCCTGGTCGGCATCCTGGTGCTGACCCTGCTGGTCCTCATGTTGTGGATGGTAAGCGCTGCAGAAACTAAGAAATAGTCAATTCATATATTATGAAGATGCAGCGTAGGGGCGCAGTCAGTGGCTCAGTTGGATAAGGCGTCGTGCCGTATACGAAGCCAATTGGAGCGGAGCCAATTTTTGGTCCCCTAGGGGAAATTCTTTCTCTGCATTTATCCCATTTGGACTAGTGAATCACATTGAACTAGTACACACACTGGTTCTCATGTTGTGGATCGTAAGCACTGGAGTCGTTTTGGGTAGGGTGCGCACATCCAAAGTCACTTGTTGCAGGTGTCAGACAAAAGTGTCAGACAGTTGAAATTGGTACGTACTGTAGGTCTGCACACTGCGGAATATGCTCCAAAAAATAAAGTTTATTGAATTAAAACAGCAACGTTTCGATCAGCCTGGATCTTCGTCACCCAGGGCGATCGAAACATTGTTGTTTTAATTCAATAAACTTAATTTTTTGGAGCATATTCCGCAGTGTGCAGACCTACCTTCTTCAACTGGTAAGCACTGGAGAGCATGAGAAATAGTCAATGAATACATGAAGATGCAGCGTATGGGCGCAGTCAGTGGCTCAGTTGGATAAGGCGTCGTGCCGTATACCCAGGGGCCCCGAGTCAGAATCGAGCTCGAGGTCAGCAAACAAGAAGGTAGAGCGTTTCTAGTATGCCTCAAAAGTCAACTGGTGCTCTTGGAGGGTGCAATGTTCAAAAAAGACTGACGGAGAAAAAGATCCTTGGCCCAGGTACAGGTCATTTCCTGATCCTTCGCCATTCTTTCTCAGTCTAGTTTCGTGTCACACTCTCTACCGTCCTATCCACTGACCTGAATAAAAGGGACTTGATTTGTAACTGAGGCAACGGCAGAGAACTTGAAACAATGTATTTCCTTTGAAATTCTTGCCAAGTCGGCTCTGTTTCCTTCAAACAGTAGTTTCCCATACCTTCCAAAGAACCCAAGTATTTTTTTCCACCTGACCCTTTATTTCAGAGAGCTAGTAAATTGTTTACATGACCAAGAAACATTGTTAGTTGGGTCGATTAACAGTTAGAATTGTTTTAGAATTCTTTTGATTGACAGTCAAACGCAACGAGTCGGCAGTGTCGGCCTATCAGCACCTGTTTACAACATTGCTAAGGTACACTTCTGGAAATTTGGGACGAAGTATTCTTGCTGCTCAGTCACGGATCACTGTGGCGCAGCTCGCTAAGCCCCCCACATTTGGGCTTGCATGCCCATCCACGGGGACCTCGGTTCGTGTCCGTCCGGGATCATTTCCCGATCCTCCCCTGTCTCTCTGTCCCATTTGCTTCCTGTCACCATCTTCGACTGTCCTGTCAAATAAAGGCATAAAAAAATAAAAAAAAATAAAAAAAAACGTTGAATGGAATACAGTAGAAGCCTGCTGTGCATATACTATACACCTCAGTGGTCCTATGTGAAGTGGAGGCATTAAAACCACCCCCCCCTTTTTTAAATGCAGTATACACAGAGAATCGTATATGAGAGAGAGATAAAGCAGACGGGTTCTTTTCCGGTATCCACTTTATGTCGGGTGAACGCCCCTTTAGGCTAGGAGACCTTCGAAGTCTAGAGGTTGAGAATAAATGTCCCCTTAGTCAGTCCCCTTAGCGCTGTACATGACGGTAGCACACTTCTTGTGCAAACACCTCAAAAATAGAAGAAGAAGGAGGGGACAACGCCCCCTTAGGAGACCACATTTTGAGCACACGCTTTTGCATTGAGTGGCCGTGTTTCGATTCCTCTTTATTATATATCCAACCTCTTTGGTATACATTTGTGAAGGTTTTAGCACACATCTCCACCTGCCACTTCTATTGGAGATGACCCAGTTATCTTTACCGTAGACAAAAAAACGACTGTGCTAAAGGCTGCAACGTTGTCTTTTATTAATAATGCTGGATATTCTGACGTTTCCCAGAAAGGCAGCGCCAACAAAACATGAGCTCGATATCCCCAGGAGGGACACTGGTCGGGCAGCCAGCCAGCCAGGGTTGCCAGATGAGTCTGATGATTTCCAGCCCAAAAAATGCTCAAAACCTGCCTAGAAGCACAAACTCCCGCCTAATTCTATTGATTTCTATGGCAAAAATTGGGCAGGTGTTTCTGCTAAATGCCATTTTTACCCGCACACGGCCATCCTAAGCAGCCCAATTGGGCGGGAAACAGCCCAATCTGGCAACACTGCAGCCAGCCAGCCTGTCTAGCCAGGGCTGCTTCGGCATCAGCAGTTCAGCATGTTGACATGTCGAATTGCATTGGCGATGCTGACAATAGAAATAAATAGAGTGCGACCTGTGATAAGACCAAGCCCTTGTGCTTCACATTTTGAAAAAAAATGTGACAGGCAATTGGCACGAGGATGCAGCAGACATTCTAGACCCTGTATACAAAATGAAGTGCTGTACAATGGGTCATCTTAACAAGTTTAAGAAGTAGATTGGCATTGTGGAGCGGTAGATTAGTGGGTGGGGTCCCAGTACTAGGGATATGTGACCAACTGCATGTGTTAAATCAGCGGTAGGGAACCTATGTCTCGAAGGCTGTTTGCGGCCCTGGAGGCCCCCGATATCATTTTAATGTTATGCAGCCTCACATGAAATATGACACATTTTGTAAAGGAATCTTAGAAAATGCATTTGCAAAACAATTAAGTTATATTCAGGGAACCTAGAGAAGGTGGTGTTCGCTTAAGAGGTGGCAGCCTTCAATATAGGCCTTAAGTGAAGGGGGAAATCCTGGTTGTGTTGATAGTACAGCCCTCAGAGGACTTTAACGGCCCTCAGATGAATTTGAAGTGACCTTCGAATGAAAAAGGTTCCCCACCCCTGTGTTAAATGATTCCTCAGATGCGGGCTTATTATATATATCAATGTCTCTGTATGTCAATGGACAGTTGGTGCAGCAAATCAGTCCACTCATTTGATAGCGTTTTTGCTTTGTTAATTACAATTAAAGATCCCCTAATTGGCGTTCCTCCACTTCAGCACATTACGTAAACCCAATGACTGAGTGTCAACATGCTGTCGCTTCAATCTAGAAACCAGAATAGGCTACCTTTCTCAGTGAGCACTGACATGGCTGACAGAACCAGGTTGGCCAGACTGATTGGGGTGTGAAATTTTGAGCTCACAGTACTGTACGGGCAGGTGTCGTTTTTGGACTCGTGTGTTGACCCATACAGGCACCCGTAGTCAGCTGCTGGTCTGCCCTCACTTTACCTCACTGTACTGTCTGCATCAGGTTTCCTCCTTTGCCTTTCCTGTCATTTCAATCTTTCTAACATTCATATCATTTCATATTGTTTGGTTTCCTTGTCAACAGAAAATATTGTATATTCCTCTTTATTACTTTTTCCTTTGTTCTTTCTTCCTTCTGTTTTTTACTTTTCTTGTCTCGTTAATATTTTAAATTTCTTAAACATTCATTTTGCCTTCTTTTTTCCCCTCCATCGTTTTCATGTAACCCCTTACCACCTTTCTGACATATAACCCCTCTCCTCTCTGTGTCTCTTTCTCTCTTTGCTTCTGTCTCTTCCTCTCTTCTTTTCCCTCTCTTTTTCATGTAACCCCCTCACCCCTTTGTCACGTAACCCCTTCGCCTCTGTCTCTCTCTATCTCTCTGCCTCTCTCTCTTTTTCTCTATGCCTCTCTCTCTCGCTCTCTCTCTCTCTCTCTCTCTCTCTCTCTCTCTCTCTCTCTCTCTCTCTCGTCCTCCTCCTCGTCCTGTTCCTCCTCTTCTCTTCTCTACTGCCTTGGCCATGGGCAGTGTGGATTCTTCAAGCGGCAGGAGCGTCGGCCCAACTATGAGACGGAGTACTACCGGGCCCGTCTGGGCCTCCAACCCTCTGAGGCCGAGAAGCAGGCCACGGAGCTGGAGTAGCCCCCCTCCCCTCCCTCCTGCTCTCCCTTTGCCCTACCCATGCGGTAAAGCAACCATCCCCTCCCAAACTGCCCCTGAGTGCGTTACAATATGCAACCTTGCCTCCTCCTCTTGTGCTTGTCTCCTCATCCTGCCTCCTGGCCCCTCCTCTGTGGAGAAAACGATAAAGTTTCCCAGCTGTCAGCCTAGCCACAACAGCTTTTGAGGGACTGCTTTTCGTTCACCATCCCAATTGCAAATGAGAAAAAGACTCTACAATTGAGCTTTTGCAAGATATTGAAATATAATGCTGTTGTCAGTGATGTCATCATGACATATTACTTCCTGGTACGAGGAGACAAGCACAAGTGGAGGAGGCAAGGTCGCATATTGTTACTCACTCCCTCTCTCCCAACCCCATAGCATGATGGGAGCTGGAGTAGCCCCCCTCCCCTTCCTCCTGACCCCCCCACCCTCCACTCCTACCCCCCACCCTCCACTCCCACCCCCCGCCCACGTGGTAAAGCACCCCCCAGTCCCACCCCCCACCCACTTGGAAAGCAACCCCCCCCCTCCCAAACCCCACCTCATCTCTCTACCCCCCCCCCCCCCCCCCCCCCCCCCCCCCCCCCTCTTCCAACACCCCCATCCCCAACCCAAGGCATGATGGGAGCTGTCTGGTCTCGTCCCGTCCAGTAGTGTTGACGTGCTGTGCTGTGCTGTGCCTCCCGTGCAGTGTGTGTGTCATAAAGCTGTGTTGTCACCTTGGCTCTTCTGCATTGTTGGTGTTGTTTCCTCAAAGTTCATCCCTGCACAGAAGTGTATTATATCTCAGGTTGTGATATGTAGTACAATACAAGTACAGCACAGTCTGCACAAAGAGGTACTGCATGTTGGTAATGAATACATAAGGCGTTGAGGCAGAATTAACTGACTCAGTTTGCCTTCAAGGACAGAGGACAGACATGGAATTCATGGGCCAGGATGAACTTTTGTGTGTGCGCGTGTGTGTATGTGCGCGTGCGCGCGTGTACGCGCGTGTACGCGCGCGTGTGTGTGTGTGTGTGTGTGCGTGTGCGTGTGCGTGTGCGTGTGCGTGTGCGTGTGCGCGTGCGCGTGCGCGTGTGCGTGTGCGTCGTCTGTCCATGTGTGTGTGTGTGTCTGCACGTGCATAACCATGCACATTTTGTTGATGTGTTTATGTGTGTGTGTGCATACTTACATCCAAAAAGGAATTGTGCCTTTCAAAAAGCAATATTGCGCTAAGGTTTCACACCACCTCCATTTTGCTAGCTTGCTCCCTGGGGTTCACACTCATAACCCAGATGAATGGATTTCTCCCACCAATGTGGCTCTTGTCTAATACGTGTGCATTTTTGCATGGGTTGTGAAACTAAAGTAGAAGTGAAAAGAGGTCCGCTTTTTATGTGATCTCTCGTTTAAACACATAATTTTTTTAGGATGACAATTTTCCATATCAATCAAATTCAGCACCAAAAGAATCATACCAACACCATATTACTGTTCATCGCTAAATAGAGCATGGACTTCAGTGTTGTGGTATGATAGAGAGCAAAAACATTTTTTCATTTTTACAACTCATTCCATTGGGGGGAATGTGAAAGGCGCTCTGTGCTGAATCTTAATTCTGAAGTTTAGCATTTCAAAGGAGCTGCATGTCACGGTCATGAAAAGATCAGAACAGGGAGATGAATGTGGCAGTGAAGAAGTGCTCTCTCTCTGAGTCTCTCTCTGAGTCTCTCTCTCTTTCTCTCTCTCTGAGTCTCTCTCTCTCTCTCTTTCTCTCTCTCTGAGTCTCTCTTTCTGTCTCTGTCTAGCTAGCTGTCTCTTACTCTCTCTCTCTCTCTCTCTCTCTCTCTCTCTCTCTCTCTCTCTCTCTCTCTCTCTCTCTCTCTCTCTCTCTCTCTCTCTCTCTCTCTCTCGCCACAGTCTTGATAGTCAACTGTCTGAGTGAACTGATAATGAGTGTGTTTCTCATTTGCATATGTCTCTTTTTCTTGTGTTTTTCTCCTGTTCCTGCCTCCCTCGCTCCCTCTTTTCTCCTGCCTCTTCTTCATTGTTACTCCGCCCCTGTCTCTACCCCCCATGTTGCCCTCTGTGATCTGCTGTCTGGCTTAACCACGAACACACACACACACACACTCACGCACGCACACACATGCACGCACACACACACACACACTCACGCACGCACACACATGCATGCACACACACACACACACATGCACATGCGTGCACACACACACGTACATGCACATGCATGCTCGCACACGCACACGGATACACGCACGCACGCACACATACACACACACACACATGCCCCCCATCCACACATTTTCTCCTCTTCCTCTCCTCTCCTCTCTTCTCCTCTCCCTCTCCCCTCCCCTCCTCTCCTTTCCTCTTTCTCTCCTCTTCTCTGAAATCCTCCCTTCCATTCCCTTCCCTTCCCTTGTGCTCTCTCTCTCTGTCTCTCTCTCTCTCTCTCTCTCTCTCTCTCTCTCTCTCTCTCTCTCTCTCTCTCTCTCTCTCTCTCTCTCTCTCTCTCTCTCTCTCTCTAAACAGTGTGGCTTTTTCCGGAGGGCCCAGTACAAAGACAAAGTGCCTCAATACCACGCCGTCAAGATCCCTCGACACGACCGGCCCCAGTTCCAGGACGAGAAGTCCGTCATCTTACACAAGAAAGAATGGGCCACACACTGGAACGATGGCATGTCCTGAGACAAAACACACACACACACACACACACACACACACACACACACACACACACACACACACACACACACACACACACACACACACACACACACACACACACACACACACACACACACACACACACACACACACACACACACACACACACACACACACACATTTTTACTGAACACTGTGCTATGTATGCGGAGG
Source organism: Engraulis encrasicolus (assembly GCF_034702125.1). Taxonomy (NCBI): domain Eukaryota; kingdom Metazoa; phylum Chordata; class Actinopteri; order Clupeiformes; family Engraulidae; genus Engraulis; species Engraulis encrasicolus. The sequence continues at coordinate 8,186,521 of NC_085870.1, forward strand.
CTTTGCTGTGCAGAGACTGATATTGTAGTAGGTAGGGTTTGGTTTTGTGCACTGGTGAGGAAGCTTGCAGGTCCCAGTAGTAGTGGACTGGGCTTCTCACACCGAATGACAGTAGCACTGCTGCCGAACCATGGAAACCTTTTTATTGGCTTTAAGTTACATACATACATTACACACACACACACACACACACACACACACACACACACACACACACACACACACACACACACACACACACACACACACACACACACACACACACACACACACACACACACACACACACACACACACACACACACACTTATGTTATGCATCAAGCCACTGTCATAGCCCACGTTCTGCCTTAAAAGGAACCATGAACCATGGCAAGAATACTGTAAAATACAATAATGTTGTGTAACTTCATTTTTTTTTTAAATATTGTTTTGTTTCAGTGCTGGTAATTGTACATGCATAGAGATTACATTAGATGGGCGAAGAGAACATTGACAAGGAAAACAGCAAATGAAACAAAGTAATAATAGTTTTAGAGACTGAATGAACAATCAGAAGGCATGATTTGAATCACAAGTGTAGCAGTGCTGCCTTAACTCCTAATTTGTTTTATATAAAAATGAAGATTCAGCAAAAGGAATACAGTGTGTAATTCACAAAAGAGCTGAATGTCAACTATTTTAAAAATGGGGCAACAGTTTACTTGACATGGGCTACATGTAGGCCTACACAAGGGTGTCATTTAACCTTCATAAGAATGACGGGTAACACTTTATTTTAGGGATACATCTATTAGCACTAATACATACAATGTTAATGCCTGCATAAGTAGCTTGTAAGGCATGTACTAAGCAAACGCTAAGGCCTACTAGGTCCTTTCTAAGGTTAAATTGGTAATAAATCCCTTATTGTGCATGAACAAGACATTTGCGAATACATGCCTAACAAATGTTTGATTTTGCTTTGTACATGCCTTACAAGTTACTTATACAGAAACATTGTATGTATTAGTGCTAATAGATGTATCCCTAAAATAAAGTGTTACCGAATCGGAACGACACGTCAGGAATATTAAAGACACTGTATTGCTGTTGATGACTCTCACTGTTGTCATAATGTGTATTTTAGGTTTTTAATGTCATGGGACTCAACTTGACATTCCAAAAAGCAAATCACAAATCAGGACAGCAGTTATAAGCATCAATAAGGTCATTAATGTGCCTGACGTGTCATATCATTGGTATGACGGTTACATGGCAATGTTATGTAGATCACGTCAAATAAAGTGTTACAAAAATAAACTGTCAAAGAAGACTTGCATAAAAAAGAATGTATACAACTTAAAGTGCCGACCCCAGACAAATGGAAATTCTTCTCCGCATTTTATTTTCCGTTGGCTTGGTTTCTGTTTTCTTGTTTGCTTTGTTTTTAAAGGAAGGTGCCATGTCTATATGTTACTAATAGCTTCACCAGAGCACTGCAGGTATCTCCATTTTAGGTTGCGTTTTTAATTCTCCTCTTGGTCTAAAAAAAAAGTGCCTTAACACATAGAAATGACTAAAGTCAGAGTTGTAGCTGGAGAAGGAGAGGAAAGCTTATTTTTTCTCCTACCCATCTCCTGAAATCAGAGACAGATAGGTAGATACATATCTTGGGGTTTGGTTTGAAAACGAGGGAATGAAACGTCCGGTGGTTTCATGGGGCCTCTGCATTGGATGCAGAGACTCAAGGCGAAGGCTTCTAATCTGTTTCGTAGACATTGCTGGACAATCCTCAATTAGCTGCATGGTCAAACGTTGCTGTAAACACTTGTTTGTCATGATCTCTTATGTTTGTTTATTTATTTGTGACTGACTGACTCTACTGTTGTACTATTTGTAAATAAATAAATCAAAAATAAAATTGGGAAATGAATGCCTGTGTATGAGGTAAAGCTGAGGTCTACTACATTACTTTGAGATCTTAAGTTTGACCTGCAGTACTTATTTTTGGACAGCAGAGGGCAAGCGTGCTACAACGGAACATTCAACAGTGTAACAGTGATGACTGTGATGACTGCCTATATGGAGAATTCTCTGAAAGGACATGCTCTTTCTTTTTTATTTAAAAGCCTTTCATAGAGATGAAAATGATGTTAACTAATGAATGAGTAATTTTACTAAATCTGAAACAGTCAAAGAAATGGTAATGTTTTATAAACCATTCTGTACATAATACTTGAAAGAATATCTTACAACTGTATATTTGAACCCAAAAATAAATAAATACTGCCTGTGAATGACAGCATGTTATTACTGACTATGCCATCCCAAAGCGTGCATTACAGAGAAAGACATACAAATATATAGTGACAGGAAAAACAGGTAGGGAACATGACATGACTGGCCTTATTTAATCCAGCCTTTCCCCCAAGTCAATTCATTGTCAGCTACTTTCACTTTCAAACTGAAAAGGTATTTACCGGTAGTAAAATGTTTTCCTGGTGAACCAGAAGCTATGTGTTGACGCCCAGGGGGCTGGGCTACACAAACCTGTTACTTACAGGCTACTGGTTCACCAGGAAAGTAAAATGTAGCATGTGGTATGTTTTCCAGATATGTTTAATGTTATAGTGGTATGGCCCTGTGTATTGCATACCGGTATGTGAAAGCTCTGTACTCCATACTCACGGTGCCAGGGCCATTTTAAGGTATTTGGGGCCCTAGGCAAAGAGGGGCTTGAGGCCCCTTTTTTCTCTTCAAAACCTCCAGAGATTTCGATAGCAGTTTTTTTATGCTCATTGAATTTAAGGAGGCTTTGCCTCACTCCCAAAGTTATTATTGCTGTCATTTGAATGCAAGTACACCACCAGTCATTGCCAGGGGCCCCCTTTTAGCTGGGGGGCCTATAGACAATTGCCTCGTTTGCTTGCCTGGTTGTGACAGTACTGCGTGCCGGTGCACTGTTCTGGCCACATCCATTTTTAGAACTGGTGTTTGCGGAGTCGTGATGGAGCCTCAGCCTCCCTGTCAAGTGGCTGTTGGTCATGGATCATCCATCCTGACTCCACCGCTCCCCGCCCCTGACTGGCGGAGGGAGGGAGGGAGGCTGCTGAAAGCAGTGTTGCCAGATGTGTCTGATCAAATCCCGCCCAAAAGGTGCTCAAGAACCGGCAAGAGACGCTAAATTCCGCCCAATTTCAACAAATCGCATTGATTTCTACGGGCATAAAACTGCAGAAAAATACCGCCAAATGTCAGATTTTTCCCGTTTTTACCCGCAGACAGCCATCCCAAGCAGCCCAATTGGGCGATTAACCGCCCAATCTGGCAACACGGGCTGAAAGTCACCTTATTTGATTCAATTGCCTCTGCTGTCATCAAGAACAGAGCTGCAGACAAAAGGCCCATGGAACTGATTACTGTAATGGGTAGACCAGCAGTATTTTAGTGCAAGGGCATATTGTTGTTGCTTTTTTTACATGGTAAGAAAGGGACTTTGCAGACCTATTATACTAGCCTGGTTCCTACCAGACCTCTGTGTGTTTGAGCTCTGGAGCCCCTAATATACCACCTCAGTACTAAGAAGCTTGTTTTTCAAAAAAGCCCGCTTACACAATATACCTGTAATGGCTTCCAAAGAGGCACAAATTGTGACCATTATTTCCCATACCCATGCGAGCTGAACACAGCGAAAAGTAGATTAGGTGATAATTTAAAAGTCATTTACATACAAACACACACGCACACACACACACACACACACACACACACACACACACACACACACACACACACACACACACACACACACACACACACACACACACACACACACACACACACACACACACACACACACACAGACTCAAAATCGCTGATGTTGCCTGAAACAGCAGTCTGTGCTCTGCGAAAGCTTCTGTACTGTATTACTGTGTGTAATGTTGACTGAGGCAGTAGAGAAGGCAGACAGACAGGAATAATGACTTTAATATTACATCAGGATGGCTGTTGGGGGGGAAGCTGCAGTGTACACTGTAAGGTCAGTGCCTATGCCATGTGAGGACGCGGCATCATCCTTCATGGGTACCCTACCCTACCCGGCCGCCACATCACCTCTCCTCCATCTTAACCCATTGTGTCCTGGAGACGCATATGCGCTGCATTCAGGTTCTTGAGATTTGAGCTGTTCTATTAAAAATGTGGGTAAGTTAGAGCAGAATGAACACATTTTAAGGCAAAACGGGGGTCCTAGCTTTCAAATGTAACTCATTTCATGTTTGTATGTGCTTCGAAGGCTGAGATATTTAGGATTTAATAGGCAGAGGGCACCCTTTCCCAAAAAGGGTTTAGGACAAAATTAGTTAATGGGCCTTCTAAGAAACACACACAACACACACACATTCAAGTGAGAGCCGAGACTGGGGGACAGGGGGAGGAAAGGAAGAAATGAGGAGGAGGAGGAGGAGGAGGATAGGAAGAAAGAGAGGAAGCGTAGGAGGAAGGTGTGACGAGGGAGTGGAGTGTTTGAGCGGAGGACGTGTCGTGTGAGGACGTGGCATCATCCTTCATGGGTACCAGACCCGGCCGGTCGGTCGCCACGTCACCTCTCCTCCATCTTCATAGGCCTTCTGAGAAACACACACACACAAACCAAGGCTCTCTCTCTGTCTCTGTCTCTGTCTCTGTCTCTGTCTCTCTCTCTCTCTCTCTCTCTCTCTCTCTCTCTCTCTCTCTCTCTCTGTGTCTCTCTCTCTCTCTCTCTCTCTCTCTCTCTCTCTCTCTCTCTCTCTCTCTCTCTCTCTCTCTCTCTCACACACACACACACAGACACACACACGCACAAACCGAAACACACACACACACACACACACACACACACACACACACACACACACACACACATTCAAGTGAGAGCCGAGGCTGGAGGACAGGAGGGGGAGGAGAAGGGGGAGGAAATGAAGAAATGAGGAGGAGGAGGAGGATGGGAAGAAAGAGAGGAAGCGTAGGAGGAAGGTGTGCCGTGGGAGCGGCGTGTGTGAGCGAGTGGAGCATTGACAGGCATTAGGTGCTTTAAAAGGGGGAAGCAGCGGAGCCCCATCTGACCGGGGTCCCCAGGGGCCGTCTGACTCACTAGGTAGGCGGAGTGCATTTGCGGAGCGCCTTTGTCACACAGACACACAGACACACACACACACACACACATTCAAGTGAGAGCCGAGGTGTGTAGGCGGAGTGCATTTGCGGAGCGCCTTTTGTCATAGGGAGGGAGCACCTCCAGGGAACCACCACAGCACAGAGGAAAGAAGCCCTCTCCATTTAGGTCACTAACACACGCATTTACAAGACCCAACAGGGTTTAGATTTCCCTATCATGGGCCTATACTACAAAGCTGGCTGAGGAGTAAACCAGGTTAAGTTAAGAGGTAAATCAATAAGAAAATGAGGACTCCAGGCTCTTCTATTAGATGATTTACATCTTAAACTTAACCTGGTTTACTCCTGAACCAGCTTTGTAGAATAGGCCCCAGATGTAATGAATGGTGCTGGTGTGTGCATGCGTTTGTTGACTTATTTTGTCATTTTTTAAAAGTTTATATTTTATGGTATATAAACAGTGGCTGTTGCAACGTGTGTCAGTGAGTCTCAAATATGGAAGACATTTTAAATGTCCTTATGTTGAATTGTGAAAATGGCACTCATGCGTTATTAATCATGGCCACCCATTCAATGTAATTGTAAAGGTAGATTAGGAGAACCTTTTTTCAAATGAAAGCACTACCAGGAAGGCATGCAGAGGCTGCCTAACAAATTTAAAGGCTAGACAATTTTGCAGTATTTCATTGATGTAAACAATAAACACAATTGAAATGGATGTCCAATTGTACTCTTAAAGATCCTTTGTAATTTGTTTTCAGATAATAAAAGTGGAATATAACCTGTGAAACACTATTCAGTACACTAAACGTTCACTAGTCAATGCATTTGGGATTTAAAAATGTGTCTCAGATTGTTGGCCAACCATGTTTAAATGTCAATTGTTGTAAAAAAGCTGGCGAAGGTCATGCTGCCCGAAACGTCACATTAAAATAAGAGAAACGGGACTTTACTTTCAGTTTAAATGTCAATTGTTGACTATAAAGTTGTAAAATATCTGACAAACGACAGGTATGGAGTGTGTATGCAAGTGTGTAAGCAAGTAAGCAAGACTGTTTGGTAATTCTGTCAAGTCATGGTTTAAACTTTAGCATCTATCACAAGCAGACATTACATGACACCAGCACAGTAGAGGTGGTAGAGAGAACTTACAGAGCTAATTGACTCATGTCTCACAATCAATCCTACAACATGTCAACTCATGTCAGTTGGGATTTGAAATAATTAACGCCAGAAAGACTGATTGTCCTTCTGGTGTTGTTTTAAAAAAGTAGCCTGCATGAATGTGAGCGTAAACGCTCCCTAACGTCCCTATTGGATTGGCCCTAAGTTGCCCGTGGGGGACTGGCAGATTGGCTCCCTATTTTAGGACGGAGTGCAGAAGTAAGAATTGCCGTGTGCAAATCTAGGATGGGATTTACAGCTTTAATAACACTAGTGGACGCGTGCGTGCGTCACCCTGACCCCTGCGGAGCACTTAATGGACAAAAGCTTCATCACGACTCCCAATGCCCTCAACCTAAATGGGCCACCACCTCTGCTGAGAGATCGCCTATGCCATGACGTCTGTCTCAATCTGATCGCCAACCTCCATCCTCTCCATGCTCACCTATACCCCAGGGACCCCCTGGTGCCCGGGTCATCCGTTCAGTCGTCCCTTAGGCCCGAACTCGATGGTCACTGCAGGGGGTATATAATCCACATCCATGGTCTCCTCTGCCACTGAGGTTCGCCTGGCGTGCACGAAACAAGTCAAGACTGCTGCTACTGTTGTTACAGTCCATCCACCTAGAGAGAAGACCAACCAAACAGCATACAACTGAACAGAACTGAGCCAAGTCGAGCAGAACTGAACCAAGCCTCCAACCCAGTCAGTCAGCCAGCCCAGCCAGCCAGCCAGCCAGTCAGCCATCAACATCTCCAAGCTTGGTCCCCTATTCGTTAGTGGTTGCCACTGGTGTGAGACTTACAGAGGCGATGGAGTCTGGGTCATGGGTGACTGTGCTGGGGCTCCTTCTGGCTTTGGCGGCCGTGGGCCAGGCCATCCAAGAGGAGGGGGCCCTGGAGGCAGGCCAGCAGCTGCCCCCCGACCCAGAGGAGAACCTGGTGGAGAGACTCGGCGGCCTGGTAAGCAGCACACTCATTACTTTCCTATTTTATTATTAAATATGCTGTATTTACATAGGCTTTGTGGTGTGCTTTGATTGGAGATAGGACAGTAGAGGAGAGAGACAGGAAACCAGTGCAGAGAGAGAGAGATGGGTATGGATCGAGAAACAACCTCGGTCAGGGAACAAAATCGGGTCCTCTGTGTAATGGTACAGTGCCTTAGGCCATTGTTTTGTCTTGAATTGAAAGCGTGCCTCGCCTGACAAAAGGTTGAGAAACACTGCCTTAGCCCACTGAGCCATCACATACCAAACTTTCCAATATTTACAAAAGAAAGAGAGAGAAAAGTAGTATGATGGCACTGCAGACGTATTGGTAAAGAAATAGTGGCTACATTTTGGTTCATTGTTAATAGTGTACGTACAGTACAACATGTGGGAGAGAGTAACAAAGATTATGACAACAAATACAATACCAGCTGTTAAAAGTTACCGAAAAAGTGATGGCTGCTGTCACATAGGTAATGGCAGTCATTGTATAGGTTTTTTTTTTTTTTGCCTGATGAAGACCTGAAGGTCGAAACGTTGCACTCTATTGAATAATACACAGTAGACAAGTAGTGTTGCGGCTTTATTTCTTTTTTGCTAGTCATTGCATAGGTGCCATACAGTAGGATTCGTGTGAAGAACTCATCAGCATCCAACTGAAATGATCATATGCTGTTAATAATGGTTATAAATAGGCCTAATGATTAAGATGATAATAATGATAATGGTTCTTCTATAGAAATGCCATCCTGGTTACCTGTAGTTTTACTTTCCATCAGAGGTGTGTCAGATAATAAATAGGCTACAGAAAGGACAGTGCAAGGAAATGGGTTTCCTATAAAATGTATTACGTGGTCATGTTTATAGTAAACATACAGTATATATGATGATGTGTGTGTATGTATATGATTTTGTGTGCTGGACCATGGTAGGAGATTGAAGATGCCATGCTGGGTTGTGCCATATGCGAGTGTAGCTACACTGTAAACCGTATAATGTTTATACATGAGCTGGTAACACTTTACAATAACTACCCCAAAAAAGCTTAATTAACACTTTATTAACATTTAATTTTAATTAACATTTAACAAAGCATTTACAAATGCTTGTAAATGAGTAAGAACCAAACTACGACAGCACAGTGGAGTGGGAATCAACTTCTACTGTGTGAGTTTTATGTGGTTTCACGCCTTCTGGTCTTTGGAGGATAAACTTCCAGGACCGATAAGACTGTGCTGTGTCTGTTGTGTTAACATAGTATTTCTTGCCCATTTATAAACATTTGTAAACATTTTGTTGATAATTAGTTAATTATTTATAAAGTGTTTATAAAGCTTTTTTGGGGTAGTTATTGTAAAGTGTTACCCATGAGCTTAAATGTGTGTGATGTGACTGTGTGTGCTTGACCACCAACAGGAGATTGAGGACCCTCTGGGCCGTGCCATAGATGAGCGTCTGCTGTACACCATCCTGCGCTCCCTCTCCCTCTCCAAGGGCTCCCAGCGGTACCAGCGCAACCCCTCCCTCCTCCACCAGCCACAGAGGTACGCTACCTTATACATTAAGGGTGTATGTTGGACGACTGTAACACTTTTGAAATGATCTTTGCGGGCAGAATAAATGGACTCTGCGGGCCAGATTTGGTCCTGAGTTTGACATCCCTGCCACATACCTTATACCAGTTTTTCCCAACCTTTTTTGTCTTGTGTACCCCCAAGCCTTTTTGTTGTGCCATGAGTACCCCCTAAGTCAAGTTCTATATCGCTTTCTCCATCCCAATGTAACTAAGCTCCATATATTTGTTAAAACTTCATTTTTCTAAGTACCCCCTGCAGTGTGCTCACGTACCCCTAGTGGTACACGTACCCCTGGTTGAGAAACACTGCCTTATACATTAAGGGTGTACTGTATATGGGCCGACTGTAACACTTTTGAAATGATCTTTGCGGGCAGAATAAATGGACTCTGCGAGCCAGATTTGGTCCTGAGTTTGACATCCCTGCCACATACTATACCATATACCATAAACCATATAGAATATAGGACCATATACCACATAGGCCCCTAACATACAAAATACGATATACGTATGGTGCATTCAGCTAAATTGGGCCACTTTTCGGCAAATTCAGAAAGACTGATGAAATCTGAGGAAGAACATCAATACATTAACCAAACTTAAGTTTGATTGCATAAAGTGACTCATAATCTTCCATTTCATGACAAAAAAACAAGATGAATTCCATGGCTCTTCCATATACCGTATGTCCTACTGTACCTGCTTGTATCCAGGGCTTTCCCTGATTCAGAAAGTAAAATCGTGCCACAATTTGATCCAACCAGCTCTGAATAAGCCTATTGTACTATTGTAAGTACCTGTGTTGTTGGATAGAATCTGTTTTGAGGTTTTTTACTTCTGAAATGTTTTTTTTACACTCCTCTGCCCCTATGCATGTGTATCTGACACTGCTTGACAGAATCTCTGTCTGCTTGTTTGCATTCACATCCCTCTTTGCTACCTGTGTCTACAGTCCATCTCTGCCTGTCAGAATGTGCACTCTTCTCTGTTGGCTACATACATTTTAGTATACAGCATGCCCCTCTGCCATATAGTAGGCATCTACACCTCTCTCTGCTGCCTGTGCCTGGATCTCTGGCTGTCTAATAATTATGCACTCCTCTCTTCCTGCCTTCTAAAACATCCTTTATATTATAGCATCCTTTTTTGAGTCAAGGCACACCTTTTGCAAGGACAAAATGCCAAGGCACACCACAAATTGTAAATATTAACACCCTACTACTACCACCATACTATCATATCCCACGGCACACTTGATGATCTCTCCTGGCACAGCGGTTGAAAAGACTGCTTTATCACATGCATCCACAATCCTCTCTGTCTGTCTGTCTGACTATCCACATCTCTCTCCTCTAGACAGTCATATTTTCCCCCAGAGGACATCTGCCAGTGGGCACAGCTAATTTGTTGTAGCACTGACGTGGCACACCAGACCTTTTAGGAGGGTAGGGTGACCATGGCCGTAGCCACATATGAGGTAAGGGAGGTCCGGACCTCCCTTATTTTTAGAGAAAATAATATTTTTCATACATGAAAAAGGGGATCTTCTCCATTGTCCGCCATTTTGAATTTCCATAAATCTTTTCAGCTGCAAAACATACTGTAAACTGTGGTCATACTCGTAAATATTACTACATTATTTAGCAAATATTCATGAAAAGACCAAAATTGGAAAAAGATAGCATAGTTTCAATGAGCAACATAGTTACAATAGATACTCAGGGCAACATCCTACACACACAGTGCACCTTTAAAAAAAATCTGGCGGAAATGGACCTCCCTTATTTCAAATTCCTGGCTACGGCCATGAGGGTGACCACAGGAGAACAGACCCAATTTAGAGAGTGGGTTGGCCATGACTGAGTGTCCATGCATTGTCTCCGATATCCGAATCAATGCTGCCCTGTAAAGACAAAATGCATGAGGAAATCGGAAAAAACATTTTCTAATGTTGCCACAGTTGTTCCATATAACTTGTAATACAGGAGATGTCTTTTTGTCGCTTCTTATGAGCAAAAGGCAACAGACGCATGATGTATGTAACCATATGGGATCAGCATTTAGTCAAGAAATCATTTTACATTTTGCCTTTGTACTGTAGGGCAGGGTACATGCTTTAAATGTACCTTCATGCCCTGCAAATATAATCTTCCTTCAACCCCTGGCCGAGCAGTCTTTATAATTACAGGTCATCATTTTTTGGCAGCTTTATTAGGATGACAACCTAATGCCTCAGACGTTTCTTAGATTAGCCTTACATGAAAAAGCAGGACAAGAAAAGATTTTAATGTCTGAAAATGCCTCTCAGTTTGCATGGAACTACAAAGAAATAATCTTATTGTAGTGGTAAAAGGGGGTTTGGAAAAGCTTTGTGTGAAATAGCACAATTGATCTGTAACATATATTGTACGCAATGTCGAACACAAATGTTTTTGAAATGGTAACCAAACCATCCAATGTCGAATATCATATCATATAGATGTGTACCATGAAA
>NC_085870.1:8202884-8210384 GCF_034702125.1 Engraulis encrasicolus
TTGACAGTGTGCTCTTCATGCAGGGAGGAAAGGAAAAGGAGCCCATTTGACTGTGAGCTCCTCATGGTGGGGGAGAGGAGAGGAGAGGAGAGGGCCCATTTGACTGTGTGCTCCAGCTCCACATGCAGCTGTGGCCTGTAATCAGCACAGCTGGAGACCAAGCCAGTCGACCTCCACTCATCTCATATGCATGAGGATGGGGAGTCTACGCTCAGCGTGTGTGTTTGGGTGTGTGTGTGTGTGTGTGTGTGTGTGTGTGTGTGTGTGTGTGTGTGTGTGTGTGTGTGTGTGTGTGTGTGTGTGTGTGTGTGTGTGTGTGTGTGCGCGTGTGTGTGCGTGTGCGTGTGCGTGTGCGTGTGCGCTTGTGTGTGTGTGTGTAATGTGTTCATGTGTGCATATCTGTGTGTCCGTGTGTGTGGGGAGTGTTGACACCATAGACCTAGTTTGTTTGTTTGTTCCCTGTTTCTATGCAGGGAGAGGAGAGGGAGCCCATTTGACTGTGTGTGTGTGCGCGCGCGAGCGCGCATGAGTGTGTGTGTGTGTGTGTGTGTGTGTGTGTGTGCGTGTGTGTGTGCGTGTGTGTGTGTGTGTGTGTTTGTGTGTGGGTGTGTGTGGGTGTGCGTGTGTGTGCCCGTGTATGGGCGTGTGCGTGTGCGTGTGTGTGCGCGTGTGTGTGTGTGTGTGTGTGTGTGTGTGTGCCTGTGTCGATGAGTGTTTGTTTGCCAGAATGTTATTATTTGTTGCTTTGGGCATGCGGAGTGCCTGCGCTTCTTTCGATGTGCAGTATGTGTGTGTGTGTCTTTTTTATAGTAACATGCAAAAAGGATTATATTTTCTCCCAGACACATCGTTTTACTGCTGCCTATCCTATATAAAAATATATGAGCCTGTGTGGCCTGTTGGCAACGCAATTCTCTTCTAGGTTGCTTTTTATGTGCGCACAGGCATGTGTTTGCTTGTGTGTGTGTGTGTGTGTGTGTGTGTGTGTGTGTGTGTGTGTGTGTGTGTGTGTGTGTGTGTGTGTGTGTGTGTGTGCGTGTGTGCGCGTGTGTGCGCGTGTGTGTGTGTGTGTAAGAAAGGATGATGACTGTATTTTCTACCCACTCCCACCAGATCGTCTTCTCTCTCTCTCTCTCTCTCTCTCTCTCTCTCTCTCTCTCTCTCTCTTGCTCTCTCTCTCTCTCAATCGCTCTCTTTCTCTTTCTCTCTCTCCTCCCCTCTCTCTCTCTTTCCCTCTCTCTCTCTCTCTCCACCCCCCCATCCACATTTATTCCATTTCTTCTCCTTCGGGCAGAGGACTTTTCTCACCTCTGGTCATCCTACCCAGATTGCTATCGCACACCTTATCTCTAGCGAGAGTGGCAGCGCTAAATTGCTTTGGCAGGTGGAAATAAGATGCCACTGTGTTCTTCCATCATATATTTATATAATAAGCCGAGAGAGAGAGAGAGAGAGAGAGAGAGAGAGAGAGAGAGAGAGATGGAGAGAGAGAGAGAGGGTGAGAGAGAGAGAGAGAGAGATGGAGAGAGAGAGAGGGAGAGAGAGAGAGAGAGAGAGAGAGAGAGAGAGAGAGAGAGAGAGAGAGAGAGATGTAGAGAGAGAGATGTAGAGAGAGAGATGGAGAGAGCGCATCAGCTCAGGCCTTGAGACCAAATCTTGGCCCGATGGACCTGTCCGTGGTCATTATAAACACTCTCCATATCAACACAGGCAGGGTTCATTTAAATGTAAATAAATCCCATAATGAAAAAAATGACGTTTTAAAGACCATATTTCACTGCCTAATTACGTTATTTAGATATTCTAATCACATATGACAGGCTCATCGAAATTCATGCGACATCAACTTTTTTTTCATGGCCACCCAGACGAGTGGGCATTTGTAATGAATGATATGTCACATTGTGTTGAGAGAATCTGAACAGGCTGACATGTTACACTGCAATGCTATATTGTGCTATACCATAAACATGTTAATAACCTTTCGTAACCTTGCTTTCCTCATGCTGCTTGCGTAACTATGGCATTTTTATGACATTTTTCTCATTAGCATTCTCTGTGTCATTTCCCATGGCAATGTCATGACGCCATGCTGTGCACCACACACAGTGTTGCCAGATTGGGCTGTTTCCCGCCCGATTGGGCTGCTTAGGATGGCCATGTGCGGGTAAAAATGGCATTTAGCAGAAAAACCCGCCCAATTTTTGCCGTAGAAATCAATAGAATTGGGCGGGATTTAGTGCTTCTAGGCGGATTTTGAGCATTTTTTGGGGTGGAAATCATCAGCCTCATCTGGCAACCCTGACCACACATAATCCATAATCAGTCTCGGTGACGCTGGGCCTATGGCATGGCAGCCTGTGGATTAGGGATGGGATATCGCTATCGGTGTATCGGTATCGGGTTCAGATATCAACATATTTCAAAGATCGGATCGGATCGGATCGGATCGGAATTTTCCCAAAATATTGGAATTTTCCTGATACAGACATTGAGTCAGGTGCAATGTTAATTTTAAATCACAACACTTGCATATTAGTTTTCAGGATGGGATTGTTACGTTTTTACTTTTTGCTTATTAATTGGTTTCCTGTTCTTCTGACTCCCTTTTCTGACCAAATAGTCTGCTTGGGCCTAAACTCATGCATATATGTGATTTTGGTATTGGATCGGAGTAGTATCGGTATCGGCAGATAGCCTACCCAAAATTAGATATCGGGATCAGATCGGAAGGGAAAAATGTGTATTGGTGCATCCCTACTTTGGATGCAGCGAGGAGCAGCAGTATGAAGAGGGTATGACAGCTTCACGGTCCACACGCTAAATTTAGAGTCTCGCAAACGGAGCCCCTCTCTTACACAGACACAGACACAGACACAGACAAATACACACAGTGGCACATGCGCACACACACACACACACACACACACGCACACACACACACGCACGCGCACGCACGCACGCACGCTCGCACGCACGCACGCACGCATAGACACACACGCACACACACTTAGATGCGGGAGTATTGAAATGCAATAGAAGTAAGACTGTCTGTTTGGCAGATCATGACTCTGTGGTATTTGAAAAAGTAATTAAAGACTTGACTCCTCTAATGATGCCGCTATATGAAGCAACAATGATGTGCTCATTTTCAGCGCATATAGCTCTGGCCATTCCAGACCACTCCAATCTTCTGCATATTCAATCTGTCCCCTTTTCACTGTCCAATTGCAGAATTAGATCATGTCCCATAATGTAGAATTGGAATCAGGGAGCTTTTTCAGAGGGGCCATCAGTGGAGGGGAAACTATACATGGGTTTACCCTTTGTAAACAATCAAGTGAAGTCAAGTCAGTTTTATTGTCAATTTCTTTACATGCACTGGTCTTTCAAAGAATTGAAATTATGTTTCTTCCTTTCCCATTGCAGACATGGACATACTTTAGGTATAGACATAGACAGTACCCGTTCAGTACACATACAGTACCCTTGCAATACACATACTGTACAGACATTTGAAGTGCAGGACTGGACATTAGAGAAGACATATAGAGAACATATATTCAAAAGAGGTATTTGTTGTGCGTGACCTTGGCAGCAAGCACATTGTTCAACCTCTGTTTGTTGGAAACTGCTGTCGGTCAAAAAATGAGCTCATGTGATTGGCTGCGTAGCATCTTGCCCCTCCTCACAACATCAATGTTTGTCAACAAAAAACTTTTGTATATCGTACGTCAGCACCATGGAGAGGGACCAGGGGATATACAACCCTGTCCCACACCCATTGCCCTCAATTCTTGACGCTATTTTGCCAGGTGGCCATATTCGACGCTAAGTGCATATAGGCCTACCTGTCCTTGTCATATGTTAATGTGATGGCTTTGACCTAAGCCAGGGATGTCAAACTCATCTGGCCCGCGGAGTCATTTTATTCAGCCTGCGAGAGCATTTCAAATGGTTGGACCACATACACCATTAATGTATACCTTAACAAGACTATGAGTCACAGGAGTATGAGTGGGCCCAGACCAATGGCACAGCTCACACTCATATGCAACACACTCATATGAACAGCCACATTTGAACCACCATATATCATGGGAAAGCGTGTGTGTGAAATGTATTTGTGTAAATATTAATGTGTCCAATAAGTATGTAATTAAGTGTAGCCCCTTAATGCATGGCGTACCTCCTGTGGCATGCTATAATAGACATTGAAAGTTAACTATAGTACTACACTACTATGACAGTGCACGGGGCCTTTAGTAATACATTACGACTTGGTCATTGCCATCCTAGTAACAGCTAATTTATAATGCCGTGTCTTAAGGGGATAAATAAACATTCTTGATTTGTAATCCCACTCCTTCCCTGGAGGGGGCGTTCATGCCCCCTGAGTTGTCCCAGGCTTGGGCCCTATCTGTCTCATTAGCTACCGCAACCTGTGAGTCTCCAGTGAGGGCACAGAGGGTCTCTCCATCTTGCTAGGCGGCCAAGGCCTCTCCTGTCCTCTCTCTCAAGACCACATCAGTCTCCTCAGCTGCTGCAGTCTGTGGGTCAGAGAGGCTAGAGAGAGTCTTGGCATTTTGTTTGGCTACCAAGGCTAAGGCCCGACCGATATATCGGCACCACCGATATATCAGGCCGATATTGACCATTTTTGGGATATCGGTATCGGCCATACTTTCAATATATTTCAACCGTTAAGTTTGTATAACTTTCACAATCAGTTTTGCAGCCGTTTGGTTCTGAATGCATCTTCTATTCTGCTCTCCCCACTTTGAGTCCATGAGAGTTCATTATTATAACTAAATATAGGTGTATATATAATAAAAATAATTTATTTCATGAAATATACTTCATATATTTATAATTTATTTCATGAAATGTTATTATGAACAATATTGCTATATCGGTTGCACATATCGGTTATCGGCCTCCCATTTCCATAAATATCGGTAACGGTATCGGCCATGAAAAAACCTTATCGGTCGGGCCCTAACCAAGGCTTCTGTTTTCTTGGCTGCCAAAGGCCTCTCTCCGCTTGTAGAAGCCCTTAAGGACCCCCGGCCTCATCCACTCCTCATCCACTCTGTATTTTTCCCTCTAACACATCCAGGTGTTCAATCAGATCTTCAACTGTTACGAGTGTCAAAAAGCAGCAAGTTAGGACAGGAATGAAATAAACTGATAGGACAGAGTGAAGGAAGGAAGGAAAAAGGAAGGAAGGAAAAGGGAAGGAAGGAAAAAAGGAAGGAGAGCGTGATTTCTTTATTCTACATTTTCTAGGTTCCTTTCCACTGTCTCTGGGAAATAGGCCTTCTATAAACACCTTAAGCCTAGAAATGTTGAGAATTTTTACCTTGCGTTTTAGTTTCCAGCTATATACACACACACACACACACACACACACACACACACACACACACACACACACACACACACACACACACACACACACACACACAAATACATTCAAATACACACCAAACAAGCATATGTGTCTTCCAGGCCCCCCGCTGTGCCCCATGCCAACCTCTGACAGCCAGTGAAGAGACCTCATTACATAGACCTCTAACCCATCCCCCATCCCCCATCCCCTCACCATCCCCCACACATGCACACAAGCACTGCACACGCACAGGCGCAAGCACACACACACTTAATGGAATAATGGAATACACACACAAGCACATTGGCACACACACACACACACACACACACACACACACACACACACACACACACACACACACACACACACACACACACACACACACACACACACACACACACACACACACACACACACACACACACACACGTACACACAAAGGCGTGCCTTTGCCCAAATGAATGCACCCTGCTGAGCCTGTACTGAAAAGCCTGCCATATTTCCCCCCCTCTAGCCTGGTGCCTGCTGAATCCCAAATTTAAGCTGTGCCTCTCCACTCTCCCATTGTGGAGATGCACCTCTTTATCTAGGCTGTGTGAAAAGGGGCTGCTGAGAGATTGGGCTAGGTCTTCCCTGTTGAAAGACACGCTCCCATTAGACGCTGTTGGGTTACAGAGAGATCGCATGGTCCATTCATTCCTTTCTCCCATCCTGGATTCACAGCTCCGTGTGACTTGCGTGCCCGGGGTACCAACGCTTTTTTTTGTACATGCCAAGCCATAATCTTCACCCATTCCTCTGTGTTGTGGAGTCTTGGCATAGTGCTGAAAGGCAGAATATGCCATTTTCTATTTCAAGACCTTTTTTTGTCAGTTTTTCCATTTGGAATATAGAAGTAGGGTTCAGCTTGGTGCATTCATGTCTCTCACCTGTCCTGGATTCTGGAGTCTGTGCCGATGTGCAGGCAGTGCAGCTTCTCTACTGAAATAGTCGGTCCATGATCCCTGCTGTTCAGTACAGTACCAGTGTGTACCATGTGGTTCTGGGCCGGTACGTGAACAGGCAGTAGAGTAGAGAACAGCAGTCAGTGTTTTCTATTCCCATCACAGGCTTTGGACTGGAGATGGATTTGCTTGCGATATTACAGTTTTTTTCCATTGCTAACAAGCGCTTACCAATACTTTGGATACTTTTTCTAAACTCTTAAACAGACTACCACCTACCAAGCACAATTGGCCAAACAGTGAATTTTCTTCTCAAAAGCACACACTTTTAAATATACACAATGAAATACATTCATTGACTGCTAATTGTGTGAAAAAGGCATGTAATGTGTCAACTGTATGGCAATGGAAAGCCCTTGGTGTGCTAACTGTATTAAAAGTTTTGCAAATGTCGCTGAGGATTGGACAAAGGCTTGTTAGCAATTGAAAAAACAACTGTAATTCCTTTTCTATTTGCAGTTTTTTTTGTGCATCCATACAGTGGGTGCTTACCTTCTGTACAGCTGGACCTCAATCCCTCCCGAGTTTAACGCTTTCATGCAGAGCCTCTGCTATAACCTTACTGTCATGAAATTGGTAATGTTTAACAAAGAAAAGACACGCACATCCATCTAAAAAAAATGGATGCAGGACTAGCATGTGACATGAAAACTGGAAATAAAGTCTGTAACACCAAGCTCCTATTTCTCTTAAGTTAATATTGTCAGGCTTGGATCATTCACCCTTTGGTGCATGGGCAGTGGTGGAGAGGGATGGTTCTGAAGAGCTGTCTTCATCACAGGCTTTGGGTTGGTCTTCGTCCATTCCTTCCTGGATGCACAGCTATGGCTGTGTGTGGGTTTTTTTCTGCAGACTTGCGTATCTCTACTTACTGTACACAGTCCGCCCATGCCTTCCTTCCTATCCCATTGGGAATTGTGTGGATCTGTGTGGGTACATAAGACCGGGAGGAGAGATACCGTGCACGGCACAATATCTGTATGCAGTACAGCAGTGTTTCTCAACCTTTTTTTAGGCGAGGCACCCTTTCAGTTCATGAAAAATTTCAAGGCACCCCAAACCAATAAGCCGTAACATGGCATCGCATCCGATACCACAAAA
>NC_085870.1:8215384-8237884 GCF_034702125.1 Engraulis encrasicolus
AGGGAAAATGATAGGGAGGAGCCTAGCCAGAAAGAGGGGGCAGAACCAGCGAATGAGAGAAAGAGGGAGAAAGGGAGAGGGAGGGAGGTGGGTGGGTGAAGGAGAATGAGAGAGGGAGAGAGGATGTCGGAGAGACAGAGAGAGAGAGAGAGAGAGAGAGAGAGAGAGAGAGACGGAGACTGAACAGGAGCTAGCTGAATGTCCTTGCCAGTGCACTGACGGGAGATCGGGAGTCAGACCCAGACACACACACACACCACCACACACAGAGGAGGACTGAGGAAGAACCGTCAGAATTTCACAAAGGGGAATAACTGAAGAATTCACTGGGATACGAAAAAGCCTGGATTGGCAAACAAAAAAGCTTGGAATTAGGGATAAAGATCAATATAAAGAACGAGAGAAAAAGAAAGAAAAAGAAATAGTGGAACAGACTTATACTGCAGCTGCTTCACCGGCAAAAGGAGTTCAACTCCCTCCCCTCTCTTTCACCTCATCCTCTCTAGCTTGTCCTCTACTCTTTCCCTCCCTCTCCTGTCTCTTTTTTCTCCCCATACTCTCTCTATCCATCCATCTCCTGGCGTTGTAACATGGAGACCGGCAGCCCGCGCAAGATCCAGTTCACCGTCCCACTCTTGGACTCTCACCTGGACCCCGAGGCAGCAGAACAGGTGAGCTACACGCGTGCTGCGCTGGGCTGTGTGTGTGTGTGTGTGTGTGTGTGTGTGTGTGTGTGTGTGTGTGTGTGTGTGTGTGTGTGTGTGTGTGTGTGTGTGTGTGTGTGTGTGTGTGTGTGTGTGTGTGTGTGTGTGTGTGTGTGCGTGCGCGCTGTGCTGGGCTGTGTATGTGTGTGTGTGTGTGTGTGTGTGTGTGTGTGTGTGTGTGTGTGTGTGTGTGTGTGTGAGAGAGAGAGAGAAACACACACACACACACAAAACGACAGGGAGAGAGTGACAGAGAAAGAAAAAGGTAAGGATCAAAAAAGCAAAAGAGAGAGAGAGAGAGAGAGAGAGAGAGAGAGAGAGAGAGAGAGAGAGAGAGAGAGAGAGAGAGTAGTAGTAGTAGTAGGGAAAGGGCACAGATAAGAGAGATTGAAGAGCCTGTGGCATGGTAGGTATTCTAGCAGTATACTGTATGAGTCATGGTGTGAAGCATCTTACATAGTATCTGCTGGTGCCACCATTCAAGTGGATAACGATATGAGCGATCACTTCACACGCGCATATTATGCTCACATGCACACACATGCAGGAGCTCACGCACACTCTCACACAGACCAGGCAGGCACACATTGGCACACACATACACACATACATACGCACGCACGCATGCAAGCGCGCACACACACACAAGTACACACACACACACACACACACACACACACACACACACACACACACACACACACACACACACACACACACACACACACACACACACACAGACATAAGGGATCATGATGGCCATGACACTGACACCCCATCTGCACTGTAGCTGTGTCGCTCTACACGTAGCTCAGCTGTGTGTGTGTGTGCTGCATTGTTGTTGATGCCCCCGAGGTTGCCCAGACAGCAGCCAAGTAATCCTCTGGAGTATGTGGATCAGCAGCAGGCAGCAGCCGCGATCACCAGGGTAGCCAGCAGGGGGCGACAAAGGGGTGGGTTGTCCCGGGCCCAGTGAGATATGGGGGTCCCAGAATTGGGTTGTCATTATGATATGTATTGGGGATGGGGGGGGGGCTTACAAATTATTTTGTCCCAGGCCCGGTAAAAGCTATCAGTGCCCCTGGTGGTGGCGGGGGGGGAGAGAGAGCTTATTTGTTGGCTCATTGTGCCCGCTTTGTCTGCACAGGTGTCAGGCAGGTACAGAACACAGTAGAGTACACCGTAGATTTAGCAGTGTTGATTCAATACTTACAGTAGAGAGTGAAATTCAACACTCTCTTCTACTTGGTACTGCTCTCTAAAGGTTGAATTAACACTGCACAGGTGTCACACACAGGTACAGCACACGGTAGGGCAGGCCTGGACTGGTCATCTGGCACACAAGATATTGCCCACTGGGCGGACTGTTCTCAGGGGATGAAGCTGTCGTTTTTTAAAGGGACACTGTGCAGGAAATGGTCAAAAAAGGTACTGCAACTATGCTGCTCATTGAAACTGGGCTGCCTATTGCCAAATTTGATCTTAACATGAAAGTTTACTAAGTAATAAACAAATATTTTCTAGTACGGTCCAAGTAGAGTCATTTTCCAAAAGTGCAATTTTTCCAGTCATAATGAATACTTGGAATTTGATGGTGGTGGTAAGTATTCATGAAAAAGGTAACATTAGTGAATGGGCTGCATGAATTCTGGAAATAAACAACTAAAAATCTCACACAGTGTCCCTTTAATGTTTTCTCAGAGATTGGCTCACAATTTAGAGTGGGTAACTAAAAAGTGCCTGGGCCTTTTTATAGTACCCCATTATTCATCCCAAAAGTCACAAGGTGCACAGTACATTTTTTCAGCATTGGTTCAATGTAGACTGGAAAATGTAACACTCTCCACTAGTTGGTCCTACTCTTTTAGCCTTGAATTGACACTGCAAAATGCACTGTGTGCAGTACAGCATCACAAATCAGAACTGAAGAGAATTGGTCTTTCAATCTAGGGGTCGCAGGTTTGAATCCCCCCTGACCTCTCCCCACATCTCCATCCATGGCTGAAGTGCCCTTGAGCAAGGCACCTAACCCCACATTGCTCCAGGGACTGTAACCAATACCCTGAGAAATAATAACTGTAAGTCGCTTTGAATAAATGAAAGTGTCAGCTAAGTGCAATGTAATGTAGAGGCCTAATAATGTAATGTAAAATAATTCTGTTGAAAATCCCATGCAACTGAACTAGTCTAGACCAGTGTTTCCAAACTAGGGCTATGTGTAGGGGGACGCAACCACACAGCCGGGGGTACGCAGAAAAATAAATAAAAGAAAAAATAAATGTATGGAGCATAGTGACATTTGGATGGATGAAAAGATAGTGAGGACTGGAGGTACTGATGGCATGACAAAAAGTCTTATGGAATAGGCTAGACTAAACAGGTTGGGGAACCCTGCTCTAGGTATTACTCAAAGTAACGTCCCTGTGCACAACCACTGTTCAGGTGCTGGTGATGTGCAGTAAGAGTAATCCAAGTAAATTAAGAATGAATCACAGCACACTGGTATCTTTGCTGGTAGTTTATTAGGTGAACAATGCGTTTCGCTGTTGCTTCATCAGGTTGAACCTGATGAAGCAACAGCGAAACGCGTTGTTCACCTAATAAACTACCAGCAAAGATACCAGTGTGCGGTGATTCATCCTTCATTTACTTGGCCTGCTCTAGGTATTCTTTCAATGGAGTCTTGGAAAAAGGAACTTCTGATTGAGAGAATTTAGATGAATAAAATATGACTTGAGTCGTGTATTTATAATTCATCGGAGGCTTTAAAAGGAAACATTTATCAGGCCGAAGCTCTTTTCCTTTCCCTTCCGCTTGGATGGATCAGATCAGGAGGAATGTTTTTCTGTATGGAAAAAAAAGATTTAAAAAAAATGTTTCAAATGTAAATCGTGTTGGACATGATTTAGCTGATGATGGATTTTGCAAGTGTGTGTGAGTGTGTGTGTGTGTGTGTGTGTGTGTGTGTGTGTGTGTGTGTGTGTGTGTGTGTGTGTGTGTGTGTGTGTGTGTGTGTGTGTGTGTGTGTGTGTACGTGCGTACGTGCGTACATGCGATAGTGTGTGTGCGTGCGTGCGTGCGTGTGTGTGCCGTGCGTGTGTGTGCCGTGCGTACCTGTGTGCGCGTGCGTGTCTGTGTGTGTGTGTGCGGTGTGTGTGCATACGTGCGTGTGTGTGAGGGAAGCCCAGGGATGAGGTGAGACCAATGGGGCAGGATAAGTGTGTTAGTGACCCTGGGACTGGGGCAGGATAAGTGTGTTAGTGACCCTGGGACTGGGGGCAGAGAAACCCAATGCTGCTGGAGGAGAGCCATTGATCCTTCCGTAAATAAGCACACAGACATCGCCTCTGGGGGACCCTCTCTCTCTCTCTCTTTTCTCTTTTCTCTCTCGCGTTCTCTCTTTCTCTATCTCTGTTCCTGTTTCTGTGCAGTTCTCCCTCTTTGCCTCTTCCTCTCATCCTTTTTCTTTACCTTCATTCCATCGTTCTCTCTCTTGCTCTTTCTTTCTCCCTACATTTCATCTGTCATAGTATGCCAATATTGTTCTCCCACTCCTCTTTCTCACTCTATCATTCTCGTCCTCTTCTCTCTCTCACTTTCTCTGTGTTTTACACTCTTTCCACTCTCCTCTCCTACTGTATACCCTACAGTATTTATATTAATCTTTTCATCTCAAATTCTCATCTTCCCTTTCCTCCATCTCTCCTTTTCCCTTCTCTCCCCCCCCCCTCCCCTTCCCTCTCCCTTGCAATTCCTTTTTTTTTAAATTATGCACCATTTCTCAGTGTCAGAAGCAGACTTCCCTTGCACCAACTTCGTTTTTTTTTCCAATTCTCACCTTACATGTCACTTACATCTCTCCAGGGGCGTGCAAAGACATTTTGAGGGGCTGGTGCTTGAGAGACAGGGGGCATGTAGAACTCCCAGCTGCCCTAGACTAGAGGTGATGCATTATATCAATCTGGGCATTATTGTGGCATAGTTTTGATTGTCAAGCACTTGTAGATGATCATATCAACATGGACCGTAGTACATTGTGACAAAAAAAAGGGAACTTAAAAAAGGGCAAAAGGGCTTTAGCACCACCTAGATGGTGTTTACCTACCATCTTTCCCTCTCTCCCTCTCTCCCTCTCCTTCTCTCTCACTCTCTCTCTCTCTTTCTCTCTTGCATCCTCTCCCACCGTTCCTCAGCGTCACGAGCAGAACCCCTTACGCAAAGCTGAGGATGCTGACTCCATGCGATGCTGTGCTGAGATATGCTGAGAAAGGGAGGGAGTAAAAAAAAGCACACCGACTGCCAGCGTGCTCCTGCTAGTCATTAAAATACAGCATCTGCAATACTGGCTACTGTAGAAAGTGTTCCAGGCAGCGCAACCAGCCACTACTACTACAGTAGAAATCTCTGATCTTTTTTATTTCTCTGCTGGAGCTTTAGCTGCTGTTTACTGTATGTCCTAATTATTCTCCTCCAGAAGAAGCTTGCTGTATAGTCCCAGATACTGTGTAATATCACAAGCTCTTCAACATGACAGCGGGAAATGGTGAATGATGAAAAGCAAACTCCCCTCTTTTTACATTGCTGCAGAGAAATTGTTGTAATATCACGCAGACAGTATCAGTGCAGCTCCCCAGACACTGAAAAGGAATGAGAGAGGGGTGTGTAATCATGTGAAGAGAAAAACTGCTCTCTGGGTGTGAAGCTGAGGTGATTGATCTGTCTAGAGGATGGGATGCAAAATCAGCTGGCTTGCACACGCTCAACAATGGTGTGATTAGAAGACCGGGCTGGAATGGAAATGAACACTTTATCAGCGTTTAATTAGTGAGCCAAGACAAAGTGGAGACTGTTGGTGTGCACATTTCTTTTTCTCAAAGTATTACGTAAATAGCCTTAATCGATCGCCATTTCCCTAGTGGGTCGGTGTTGTTACTTTGGTTATCTTCAGCACTTTGTCGGATTGCATTTTTGTTAAATAGTGTCTGTGCCTAGTTGTAGAATATTATTTTGGAACATATTTTGTTTTTGAAGCAGAGAGCAGAACGGGGGAAGACTCTGCATGGAACTGTAAAAGAGATCAAACTGCTCTCTGCAGGTTTGCTAGCTAGCTGGGTGCTGCATGCTGCTCTCTCTCTCTCTCTCTCTCTCTCTCTCTCTCTCTCTCTCTCTCTCTCTCTCTCTCTCTCTCTCTCTCTCTCTCTCTCTCTCTCTCTCTCTCCTTTTTTGATCCTTACCTTTGTCCTTTTCTTTTTTCCTCACTCTGTCTCTCTCTCTGCCTATCCTGCCTGCCTGTCTGTCTGTTCTCTCTCTCTCTCTATCTCTCTCTCTCTCTCTCTCTCTCTCTCTCTCTCTCTCTCTCTCTCTCTCTCTCTCTCTCTCTCTCTCTCTCTCTCTCTCACACAGCAGAGGCTGGAGCATTCTCTCCATGTTGGCCTGTCTCCTCCATGTCTGTCTGGTCTGACTGACCAGTAGCAATCTGGTGCATGGCTCTAGTAAGTAAGGATGAATTGGTGGCCGGTCCTATTGGGCCCAGACCCAGGGCCACAAGATTCAAGGGGGCCCTGAAGCTCAAGCCTGTACATGTCCATTCTCATAGTGTGTTTAAATCTAAAAATCTAAATTTAAATATTTTCCATTTTTCTTGCGGGCCAAAACCCTGAAACAATATAAGGTCTAACATCTAGCCTAAAGCCCTGGTTTTTGTAAACTAACAAGGCTCATGGAAGGGGGGGCCTTTCTTGTTGTCTGGCCTAGGGGCCCATGAGGCCATGATGCGTCCCTGTCAGTAAGGAGTCTTACAGGAGCTCCACTGAGCCCCAATCTGCTTGACCAACCAGGCGGAGAGGGCACTGTAGAGGGGCTGTAGAGGGGCTCTGGTCCTCTGCCAGAACTGCTTGTTGGCTATGGATTTGTACTCCATGTTTGTGCTTGTGGGATTTTGTGTGGGGAAGTGTTTTTGTAGGTGTGTGTGAATGTGTGCGTGCGTGCGTGTGTGAGTGTGCGTGCCGCCGTGCTTGTGTGTGCGCGCATGTGTGTGTGTTTATGTGTGTGTGTGTTGTGTGTGTGTTTATGTGTGTGTGTGTGTGTGTGTCCTTGTCCTTGTATCCATGTGTGCCAGTGCCTGTGTGCCTGGTTGTCTGGACGTGTGTGTCCAGGTTTGTCTCTGTGTGTGAGTGTGACTGTTTGTGTGTGCACTGAAGCGATTGGACACCACTCACACACCTTAGGTGTTTACAGCATGTGTTGCTGCCAGTCGGCTGCTACTGTAGACAGAGACAGAGGTCCACTATGGTGTCTTGTCTTGGCCCATTCATCATCATCACCCTGCTGCACTCCCGGGGAGTGTGTGTGTGTGTGTGTGTGTGTGTGTGTGTGTGTGTGTGTGTGTGTGTGTGTGTGTGTGTGTGTGTGGGTGTGGTATGTGTGTTATGATTACTTGTGTGTGTGTGTGTGTATGTGTGCGTGTGCGTGTGTGTGTGTGTGTGTGTGTGTGTGTGTGTGTGTGTGTGTGTGTGTGTGTGTGTGTGTGTGTGTGCACATATGTGTACCGTATATGACAATGTGCATGTGTGTGTGCGTGTGTGCGCGCGTACGCATGTGTGTGTGCACATGTATGACAGTATGTGTACGCTCGTATGTGTGTGCTCGCAAGTGTGACAGGGTGTGTGTGTGTGTGTGTGATCGCGCACCCTCATGTGTGACAGTGTGTGTGTGTGTGTGTGTGTGTGTGTGTGTGTGTGTGTGTGTGTGTGTGTGTGTGTGTGTGTCTGGCCGCCTGCGTGCGTGCGCGCGTGCGTGCGTGCGTGCGTGCGTGTGTGTGTGCCAGTATGCATGCGTGCGTGCATGTGTTACGTGCGTGTGTGTGTGACAAGCCACCCAGGGTGTGGACAGGACCTCAGCAGCAGCAGCAGCAGCATGGCATAGTGGTATAGTGGCCCAGCCTGATAGTGTGGCTCCACCCTGGGCTCCACACTAATCTCCATCAGTGCACCACTGTGGGCCCAGCCAAAGCAGGGAAGCCGAGCGGTCAGTTGTCCCAGGCCCAGTCAGGAGAGACAGGGACTGAATTCCAAATGAAAGGCAGTGGCTCTATGACTCCCTCTCTACTACGTAGCCCCTTAATGCGCGCCGTACCTCCAGTGGCACGCTGTAATAGTCATTGAAATGTAACTACCATAGCACTACAATACTATGACACTACACAGGCCCTTTAGTAATGCACCACGACTTGGTCATTACCATACTGGTAACAACAAATGTATAAAGCCGCGTCTTAAAGGGACAGTTTGGTCAATTTCAACATGCAGTTGTAATGCTCACACTACCCTGGACTTGTCAGTGCCTGAGATTTTTTTTCTTTCTTCTTCAGCCGTTTCCGAGATCCTGGTCATTGTAATGGGGGCAGCTCTTTGTTTACATTTCAAAAAAACATTTTTATTTATTCCCAAAAACATCCAAAAGGTTATAAAACATCAGCAGACAACTAGCAAACAGCAGTACATTTTGGGAAAATATTTGGAGTTGGCTTATGTTTCATTTTTTAAAAACGTAAACAAACGCTGCCCCCATTAGAATTGCTCATATCTCGGAAAGGGCTGAGCCGAAAAATGTGGCATCACCAGGTACTGACAAGTCAAGGGTAGCGTGAGCAATACAACTGCATGTTGAAATTGACCAAACTGTCCCTTTAAGGGGGTATACACAGGTGTTTGAACAGATACGACTTCTGTCGGGAAGGTTTCTGATAAGACGTTGGCTATGAACGGCACTTACAACAGAGCTTCCCTGCGACATTGGTACAGTACGCATTTGATGATATGCCAATTCTATGGCGGGAGTTACGTTCGTCACGTTAGCGCTTATCTTATGTGGGCTAGTTGAGTGGTGAGAGACAGACAGACGACGGAATCGTCAAATAGGCTATAAATAGATCTAGCGACATCTTA
This sequence comes from Engraulis encrasicolus, assembly GCF_034702125.1. Classification (NCBI taxonomy): domain Eukaryota; kingdom Metazoa; phylum Chordata; class Actinopteri; order Clupeiformes; family Engraulidae; genus Engraulis; species Engraulis encrasicolus. Next base: position 8,224,035 of record NC_085870.1, read on the forward strand.
TTTAGGTAGGCTACTACAATGTTGATTTCTCACTTATGTTCTCAGTATCTAAGTAAATAAGTGTCAGAATAAAGACCATTTTAAGGTAGTAGGTCGAGTGGCAGCCATGTTCGTTTTTAAGTTCCCCGTTGAGAGGGAGGTGGCGCACAGCAGTTTGGGTGGCAGGCAGCAGTAAGTCAGCATATCCGCTTTACGCCCACAAATTCAGGCAACTGACAAAGGAGGAAATAAAGACATTTTCCATTTGGAATCACATGACGACTCAATGTCCAGTTAGCCGACTGGAAGGACAGTGACTTTTCTCGTTTCTACCATAGCCAGGGGCTCATAGCTGGATCTTCAATCCATTGTCTTGGGGTGGGGGGCCCTTTCAGATGACTTTGTCCTGGGCCTGGCCAAGGCCATACCAGAGATTCTTTAAGTATATAGAGATATGCCAACATAATAGGTTTCTATGGGCACCTAACATGACCAGGTTCCGGTCTGCCTAAAGGGGCGTGTCATAATGCTCCTAGAATGAATAGAACAGTCCTTAGGTCTGCCTAAAGGGGGATCCCCCCCTCCCCCTTGCGACAGTAGAACCCGGAAACAATGGGCCAATGGAACCTCTCTCTCTCTACTCTCTCTGGCCATACAGTAGGTGTCTCTGCAGCCCAGTTAGACTTCTTCCCCTGACGTGCAGCCTGTACACCTGACCTGCAAAGATTAACGGGGAAAAGGAGGGGGAGGAAAAAGCACTCCTAGTTATTATTCCCACAGGACAAGTGTGCACTATCTGCCGTAGGCACACATAAGTTTCTGACTTGTGTTTTTGCACACTCAGAATATTTATAAATTTGATGCACTGCAGTGCGCTATCTAATTCTTCTGTACAATTTGCAGATGGAAGCTATGCAAAATATATGCGCACACACAATGCATAGGCATGAGTTTTGTTTAATACATTCAATACAATGATTTATTCATAGATGTTGACACATCCTAAATTATAATGATTATAGAAACAGTAGAAGAGCTGTTTTCTCACTCTCAGTAATCCTGAAACACTATTGTTAGCCAGTGAAGTACTCAGTAGCCTATGTACAACAGCTGAAATTGGCACAATTATAACTATTATTATTATTATTATTTTTATCATTATTATTATTATAGTAAAGTTTTAGTTTATAACTCCCTTATTACTATTACTACTACTATTATTATTATCATCTTATTACAATTCGCTGATTGTAGATACCCTGCCCTTCGTCTGCATCATCTGCTTTCATGGCCAGAATCTGTGAGCTGAGACACGACATTATATTGCTGAAAGAATAGCATTTCCCTCATACGGTACAGTACTGTACGGCAGTGTTTCTCAACCTTTTTTGTCCTGCGTACCACCTAAACCATGTTGTCATATGAAGAATACCCCCTAACTCATGTTTTACATCCCTTTTTCTATTCTATTTTCTAATGTGTGACTATGCGCCATGCATTTGTTAAAATTACATTTCTCCACGTACCCCCTGAGGTGTGCTCTCGTACCCCTAGTGGTACACGTACCCCTGGTTGGGAAACACTGCTGTACGGTATGAACAGCATGGGCATAGAGAGTAGACAGGACTCACTGCCCCTTTAGGCAGCCAAGCAGAACTGAAAATGATCGCCATGCTTGTGGGAAATAAAGCCTGGGGTCAGCTGTCTTGGTACAGTACTGGGATAACTGCATTTATGGAGAAAAAAAGAAAAGTTTCTCTCTGCATTGCACACTCTGTAGCCTACAGTACTGTGACTCTGCAACATCCACTGGTAGCCTACCCAGGGGTGAGTTTCTCAAAAGGGAAGTTGTTAGCCTTTTAGCAACTTCGGTAGTTGCCAATGGGAAAATGCATTGAAAGCAACGAAGTAGCTAATGTAGTAAGCAACTTTGGTTTCGAGAAATTCACCCCAGAATCGTTATGCTTCTGCTCCTCATTGGTTTTCTGCATCATACTGTTTCACAAAGGCAAAAATGAGCAGAATGAAACTAACGCTCTCCAAAACAATCTCTGTCTCTGCCTCTCTCTCTCTCTGTCTGTCTGTCTGTCTCTCTCTCTGTCTGTCTGTCTGTCTGTCTGTCTGTCTGTCTGTCTGTCTGTCTGTATGTCTGTCTGTCTGTCTCTCTCTCTCTCTCTCTCTCTCTCTCTCTCTCTCTCTCTCTCTCTCTCTCTCTCGTGGCACTCAGAGCTGAAGTAAAGCAGATGGAGGCTTTGAAAAAGGGGCAAAGTATCTTCACTGCAGGAGCGTTGGAGAGACTTTTGTCTTTCATCTCGATTTTTTTTTCTTTTCCACTTCTAGTTCAAAAGCAAGATATTTTCATGGTTGCCGTTCAATAGCCCCAGTTCAAAAAAACCTACACTGAACCACCCCCTTCCTCCCCCTGATTTTCAAAGGCTTGTAAGGTTGTAATGAAGGAATTTTGTGGAGATATGAATAAATTCTCTCAAGCTTAGCGACGTAGTAGTAGCAGTACAGTAGTCATCTTTTCATTTCTCAGCACTGCACGCCAGTAACCTTTCATACCGAGTGACGCTCGCTCGGCGCACTAAGCTGCGGTCTCTGGAGGGGGCACGATGAAATTCAAATGGAGGTTTTCCTTTCAGCAGACTGTTATAGTCTTGTAGTAGCTGGTGAATGGGGGCTGCAGTAGCTGTCTTTGTGTTGCTGTGTAGACTGCAGCACCAGCAGTGCATTCCCATCCAAGTGGGCAAGAAAGAAGCCCTGATCTTACAAAGACAAAGCTTTGGAGGCTGGAGTGCCTGTGTGTGTGTGTGTGTGTGTGTGTGTGTGTGTGTGTGTGTGTGTGTGTGTGTGTGTGTGTGTGTGTGTGTGTGTGTGTGTGTGTGTGTGTGTGTGTGTGTGTGTGTGTGTGTGTGTGTGTGTGTGTGTGTCTGTGTGTGTGTGCGTGTGCGTGCGTGCGTGCGTGCGTGCGCATGCCTGTCTGTGTGTGTATGTGTGTGTGTGTGTGCGCGCGTGCGCGCGCGCGTGTGTGTGTGTATGTGCGTGTGTGTGTGTGTCTGTGTCTGTGTCTGTGTCTGTGTCTGTGTGCTTCCATTTCTCAGCTCAGAACTAACCATGTCAATCCATATTACTACATGTGATGTACAAATCTCTGTCAGCAATAGCAATGACAATGCAACTCTCAGTGTGTGTGTGTATGTGCGTGTGCGTGTGTGTGTGTGTGTGTGTGTGTGTGTATGCGTGCGTGCGTGCGTGCGTGTGTGCGTGCGTGCGTGCGTGTGTATGGCGTGGCGTGCATGCGTGCGTGCGTGTGTGTGTACAGTATGTCTAATCTAGTAAGACATTGCCTGGCATCTTCCACATAAACAAGCAAACAAACAAAACAAAGAACAAAAGCAATTGCCTAGAGGCCATGTATCAGGGGCAGTTGGTACTGAAAATCTGTTTGGTGTCCTGGAGAGCCTTTTCCGGGGCATATACATACATATACACACATACACACACACACACACACACACACACACACACACACACACACACACACACACACACACACACACACACACACACACACACACACACACACACACACACACACACACACACACACACACACACACACACACACACACACACTGCTGCTGGTGTACTTGACAGACCTTTTTAATATTTATTTTTCTTCAAAATGCTACTATTACCATGTCAGAACGCTATAAAGGACTTTTTAGGAAAAGCACAAAAGCACAACAATACCTCTTAATGTATGTCCTCTACAAGTCTTCTGTTGTCCAGTCTTGCACTTTAAATGTCTGTATGAGCACTGTCTATGTCCATACTGTCTTAAGTCCATGTATAAGTACTGTCTATGTCTATACTGTCTATGTCCTTACATAGATTTAGTCTATGTCTGTATGGGAAAGCAAGAAATGTAATTTCAAATTCTTTTGTATGACCAGTGCATGTAAAGAAATTGACAATAAAACCTACTTGACTTGATAAAGCATGTCCAAGAACAAAGGAAGGAGGACAATGATGCACAGAGCGTAATCAGTGCAATCTATTTTACAGCACAAAGAAGACCCCTCGCCTCAAGGCAACATATGTTCAAAAGTAAACAAGGTGTACCGCTTGATCCTGAAGACACTTGAAGGTCTACAGTACTGTATGCCACGATAAGCAGCGCTCTGTTTCTACCCTTGCTATAAAATGGAAACAGTTCAAGTTCAGGTTAATTGTGCACTGTATGCAAAAGCAATTTCCATGCAAATGTGAACCCATATACATTTTCTCACTACTCCACCAGGGAAGGGATGAGTAAGGATTCTTTTCTCTGTGTCTCTGTCAGGAAGTGTTGTTGGCTTGTTTGTTTTGCTATGGCAATTGTGTTGCTGTTGTTGTTGTCAGTAGGGAATCTGACAAAGAAATACAAAAAGGGGTTTCATATGAAAAGTTCATGAAACACCACACACTGGATGCTGTTCATTTTTCTCTTTATTATTTGGTTCGTTCCTGCCTTACACCTGCACCTGGACAACTGAAGGGTTTTGCTCAAGGACTTTCATGTAGGCCTACTTAGTTTGATACAAAGGGGTTAGTTGTCCCAGGCACAGGGAGAGGGGGAGGCCCAGATTTGGGTCCTCATTACATTGCATGTATTGGCCAAGGAGGCCCTTCAGAAGACTTCACCCAGGGCCGGATTAAGATGGCCCGGGGCCCCTAGGCTACAGGTTACTATGGGGCCCCCCAGAAGGCAAATTTCGTGAAAAATGTATGTAGACAGTGTCATAATTACAAGCTAAAAATTCAGGATAACATGTCTACCAACTATTCTCAACACGATGGCTACATTGTTTCAATATTGCATCTTGTCCCAATTCTGCTATTTTTCACTTTTGGGCAATCAGGGGGGCCCCAGCAGGTGGCCATATCTAGCCTGTGCATTAATCCGGCCCTGACTTCACCCCATGCCCGGCGGCGAAAGCTGCCAGTGGCCCTGGTTGCCTGGTTGGCTCTCCTTGTCAGGAAGTGGGCTTGACCCGTCTGGTGCTTCAGGGTTACTGTAAAGTAGGACAGTTGCATCAGTCTGGAGGAGAGCCTCATTACACACAGAGTCAATGAGAGGGCAAGGTCTCTGTGTCTGAGTGTGTGTCTGTGTGTGTGTGTGTGTGTGTGTGTGTGTGTGTGTGTGTGTGTGTGTGTGTGTGTGTGCGTGTGTGCGTGCGTGCGTGCGTGCGTGCGTGCGTGCGTGCGTGCGTGTGTGTCTGTGCGTGCGTGTGTGTGTATGTGTGTGGGGGGGTCAACGTGTGTGTGTGTGTGTGTGTGTGTGTGTGTGTGTGTGTGTGTGTGTGTGTGTGTGTGTGTGTGTGTGTGTGTGTGTGTGTGTGTGTGAGAGCGTGCATGAGCATGTGCGTGCGTGTGTGTGAGTGAGCATGCACGAGCATGAGTGTGAGTGCGTGTGAGTGCGTGTGTGTGTGCGTGTGTGTGTGTGTGTGTGTGTGTGTGTGTGTGTGTGTGTGTGTGTGTGTGTTGTGTGTTTGTTAGTGGTGTTAGGTGGGCGCGGGGCAGATGTTCTGTAGTTGCCAATTGGTTGAAGTCAGTCTGTCTCCCTCTCTGTTTCTGCCAGTTGTAAAGGCAGCCAGTCCTGCTGCTCTCTCTCAACAGCCAATTAGCCTCATCACGACAGCCAAAAGCATCACAGGACACTCTCTGCTTCCTGAAAAACTCCTTGTTAAATGCTGATTCAGAGTCAGAGGAGAACATTGCTCTTTGTTGGTTCAGACCGTCCGTGATGCACACAGAATTTAGTTACTAAACACTCTCTCTTGTCAGGTTTTGTTCTGTGTGTGTGCGTGCATGCGTGTGTGTGTGTGAGTGTCCACGAACAGTATTTATTTAAAGAAGATTTGTCTTGTCAACTTGTGCGTGTGCGTGTGTGTGTGTGAGTTTGCACGTTCTTGCATGCATGCATGCGAGCGAACATGCGTGTTATGTATGCGTGTGCGTGTGGGTTGAATGGTTGAAGCTGTGTGGGTGAATCAAAGATGTGTCATTGAAAATGGAAAGAGATGGGAAGTAAGGTCCCTGGGCATTGCATTGAGCAATCAAAAGAGCCATGTTCTCACTTTAGTGGCAAAAAAACTGGTTGACAGCCTCAACTCTTTTGCTGTCAACAAAATGATGGTACATGCAGGTGAAGAACTTTACCATTCACTTCAATATTCCCAATATGGGCCATAAAAGGCTCAAGGACGCTGACTTTATGTCTGAATCAGATGGTCAAGGAAAGCTTTCCATTTCATTTGGTGAATGAATCCGAAGAGTAGCCGGGTTAATCAGCCGCTTGAACTGAAAATGAGCGGAGGGACTATATTTGGCACCAGCATGGCATTCAAGGCAACGTGTAATTTCAAGCAAGCTGAGATTTGCTTTTTTTACATTAGTCACCCTACACAGATTTGAATCCTAATTGGCTATCATACAAAGAGGGCCAGCCATTCCTCACAAACGTTCTTTGTGTGCCCCATGCCAGTGGTTCCCAACCTATGGGTCGGGACCCAACCTATGGGTCGCCAAAGATCCACAGTGGGTCGTGAAGCCCTCTTGATTTTAAGGAGTTTAATTTCAATACCATATATAGCCCACGTTGAATAAATGCCAAAGCATTTAAACTAATATAGCCTATGCATAGAAGCAACTAAATGTAAGTACATTAAACATACATTAAACATACATTAAACTTTTATTCTATATTTGACCGAAGACAAATTGAGGAATAAAATGATAACTAATGAGTTTTCGCAGGAAACAGAGTATCATGTGACTCCCTCTCGTGCGGGTGCTCGCACGATTCGGTCACCAAAGCTTACAATGGTAAAAATATGGGTCCCTGAAGAAAAAGGTTAGGAACCACTGCCCTATGCCATGAGGGTGGCAATGCAATTGAAATATTGCACCTGAAATGATTCTTAGACGATTTAGGTTAGGTTAGGTTCTCAGGGTATTGGGACTGTAGCCTGGCATTGCCACCCATGAAGCCAGTCAATCCAGTCAATTTATATTTCCCTTCAAGGGTATGGCAAGACAAGGTTAGTAGGACCACACATTTTCACCACAAACATCCTCTAAGACGTAAAAGGCATAGACTTGGATAGCCAGTGAGATCTTCCACAGAAACGATTCCACAGAATGATTTTGATCTACAGTAAATGCCTTGTGCTTTAACGGACACACTCTGGTCTGTTGCCAAATTCTGGTATTGATCCGTTGAAGGTCTTGTTTGTTTCTGCCTTTTCATTCTGGGCAACAGCTTTTAACAGCATTCCAATCCAGCATTCTCGGCCGTCTAAATCCCTTGCTCACCTCATTTGTTGACTCGGTGAGTAAAGAAATCGCAAGAGTGCAATCACATCAAAAGCTTTGCCTTTTTGCAGTCAGGCCGTGACGTTTGACAAAGTCAGTTAAGGACACTGAATAGGCTTGAGATAGATTCATGGGTGTTTCACAATTGTGTAAACACTGTCAGTCATAGTAAAGTAAAGCATCTTAGTGTGCCACCAGGAACACTGTTAATGTCATGTACTGTATATTCAGCTGTGTATATCTAATAGTGATCAAATAAGCACAAATCACGTCACGTCACGTCACGTCACGTCACGTCACGTTACGTCACATCACATCACATCACATCACATCACATCACTGTTTGCTGTTTAAATTAAAGTGTGGAGTACTATCATCACTGTCACCAAAAGACAACACTGACACTGGCTGAGGTTATGTGAGGTGAGGCTATATATGTACCCAGTACAGCGTGTGTGCCTGATTGTTTGCGTACGTGCATGCATGCATGTGTGTGTTTGTGTGTGTGTGTGTGTAGACGCGTGCATGTGTCTGCGTGCCTGTGTTTGTGTGTGTGTGTGTGTGTGTGTGTGTGTGTGTGTGTGTGTGTGTGTGTGTGTGTGTGTGTGTGTGTGTGTGTGTGTGTGTGTGTGTGTGTGTGTGTGTGTGTGTGTCTGTGTGTGCGTTTGTGTCCGTGTCTGTGTGTCTGTGCGTGTGCTGTTCTGACTAAGTCTATTGGCTGCTGCTCATTTCGCGGGGTATTGGGGGGGTTGCTGTGTGTGTGTCCCTGACTGAGGTTCAGCCAGCTCAGCAAAGCAAAGCACAGCCAGGCCAGCAGAGCAGAGCAGAGCAGAGCCACACAGTGTCTTAGTGCCAGCGTAGTTCAGGAGCACAGTCAGCTCAAGCAGAGGCGATTCTAGGGTCAGGTGGGGCCCCAAGCGAAAATGCAAAAGAAAGAACATTTGATCCAAAATTGCCACTACTGTAGTAAAGTGTGGGCTGTTATTCACTATCTATGGGCTTGGGGGCCCCAAGCGGCTGCCTGCCTTGCCTGGTGGCAAGATGCGCCCCTGAGCTCAAGCCTATACTGTGCCCTGCCTACAATAGTCTACTATCAAGAATGTAGCTCAGCAATGAAATGAGAGGAAATACTACCACTTCAGAATAACTGTCCCTTGAAAAATATATATATAAACACTTAACAGATAATGAGCTAATTATCAAAAAACATTTACAAATGTTTGACTTATGAGTAAGAAGTGCTATGTTAGTCACACATCAGATAGGAGAGCCGTAGCATCCCTGGAAGTGACATCTCAGGTAACACTTTAGATTAACGTCTCCTAAAAAAAGCTTTATTAACACTTAATTAACATTTACCAAGGTTTGTGAACACTTAATTAACATTTACTGCTGAACTAATTATAAAGAAAACATCAAATGGTTTGTAAATGTGTAAGAACCAATGTATAGCTGCACAGTGGAGTGGGAAACAGCTTCAGCTGCAGTTACTCCTTATTGTGTATTTACCTGCCAGACACGTCTGTATCCAGTAGTTTTATCTCGTTTGCTCTTTGGAGGACAAGTTGTTGAGACTCATTTTTTCCCTGCTCCAGACAGAGGTTCAGTTGCTTACAACCACTCTCCTAAAGATAACGTGACCCGGATGAAAAAGTATCTTCAAAGACAACTTGGAAACATTTGTTTTGGTGAATCTTTTCTTTCTGTTTAGAACAGACGGCATGCTAGTGGGTGGCATAGCAGGTGGTGTGGTGGGGCATTGCTGACACAATGAACAATTTCTGTTCGATCCAGTGCTGGTTTACTGCTTACTCTAGTCCTTATTATGTTGTTCACCGCCTGTGATGAACTGGCCACTGCACTATTGGGTCATTATTTATGGTCTTGCTGATGTAATCTTTTTTTAACACGGCATTTAATGCTTATGTTGTATATGAAAAAGGTTTGCATGTACAAAAAGAACAAGGACATACTTGCTGTTGGCTGCAAAAAAATGACAGAAAAAATGCACAGGCTAATCTTTTAGCAAAATATAGCTATGATAGCATCTTTCAGGTAGCCTAAGAGGAAACAACCTTGCCCCCTGCCGTTTATAACACTCTCCCGGGACGTTGCATTTCTGCTGACGGAGGGAGGTTTTTCAACAGGACCACACACATTTACACATTTAGGCAAAGGTGACACGACAGCTTTTCCTGTGCTCCACTGTAGGACTATGGATAAGATCAATTTAGCATAGTTTATAGGGTGTATAGGTACCCAAAATTAAAGAATAGTATAATGCTTGTGCAAAGATATCGTTAGTCCCTCCTTTTTTGGGAGTAGAACACACAACGAGTTACACAACATGCCATCTTTTTGCTGTAACTAATTGCAAAGGCAAACGCATAGGCTTTCATGCAGGCTTTTCGAAGGATGTCAATGAGCACAGAGAAAACACTTTTATCTTTGGGATAACGATGACTCAGAGGCGAAAGGAGTTGACCAGCAGCGGGAGGTTACTGGTGGGAGTCCAGCTATACTCCTGACAAAGTCGAAGTGTCCTTGAGCAAGGCACTGAACTCCATGCTGCTTTCAATGTACTAGTTGGCTCGCATGGCAAACTTCCACCATCGCTGTACAAGTGTGTGTGTGTGTGTGTGTGTGTGTGTGTGTGTGTGTGTGTGTGTGTGTGTGTGTGTGTGTGTGTGTGTCTGTGTGTGTGTGTGTGTGTGTGTGTGTGTGTGTGTGTGTGTGTGTGTGCGCGCGCATGTGCGTGTGTGTGCGCGTGCGCGTGTATGTGTGCCTGTTTATGCTCCTATGTGGGCTCCAAAAGATCCCATTATGATACAAAAATCTGACAAAAGGTCCGTTTCAGGACCAAATTTGTGTCCTCACCAATTCAACAGTGTTTCTTTGCTCATTTTGTTGTAACTGATAAAACTAAAAGAAAAAGCATTTATTTTCTGACAGGTTAGGGATAGGGTTTGTTGGTCTGGACACAGTTTGTGTGTGTGCGTGCGCCCACCCGTGCATGCGTGCGTGAGAAAAAGAGAGAGAGAGAGAGAGAGAGAGAGAGAGAGAGAGAGAGAGAGAGAGAGAGAGAGAGAGAGAGAGAGAGAGATAATGGAATGTAAGAATGTGACACTCTGAATTGAATACTGAATATAATGAAATATAAAGCCAATGCGACTTATCAGCCACATCACCAGCCACATCAAAACTGTCCTATATACACAGCTGGGAGCTAACCAGAGTGATGTTCTTCAAAATGTAATTAGAGTAAAAACTGTAGTGAGTGCTATATACATAGTGATACATAGTGCCTTGCCTTTACTGACTGCTGGGCCTTTTCTCTTTACTATTGGACAGATCAGAAGAAGAAGGCCGACGCCCGCCACTCTGGTGGCCTCCAGTGACCAATCATCTCCAGGTAAGACCCCGCCCTTCTCTTACTGCTCTCCGTAGCCCCTTAATGCGCGCCGTACCTCCAGTGGCACGCTGTAATAGTCATTGAAATGTAACTACCATAGCACTACAATACATGACACAACACAGGCCCTTTAGTAATGCACCACAACTTGGTCATTACCATATTGGTAACATCAAATTTAATAAGCCGCGTCTTATGGGGTTAAAGAACAGTATTACTATGGAACAGTATTTTTACCTCTGCCAAGTAGGGCTGGGTTCAAAAAATCGAATCGCGATCCAATATCGATTCACGTTCGAAAAGTGTGATATCGATTCACAACTTTGTGGATCGATCTTTTTTAATTACAGGTGCTATTTTCTCAACCACATCCTGTAGCTTTCTTCCACATTCATGTACACTACATGCACAAATACACACGGCTTGTTCAAGTAAATAGTGCCAGTGTTTTCTGACCTTTCTCTCTAATACCAAGTTTCCCACTTCTTTCTCTCATACCAAGGTATTTCATGTTTGTGTGGGTATCAAAGGTTGAGATATTTAGGTTTTTATAGCAGGTCTTAGAATTTTGGGCATAAATGGGTTAAAGTGACAACCGAGTAATACAAAAGATCAATATTGAATCGGATCGTGGTTCGAATTGGATCATGACCTTCTGTATCGGAATCGAATCGATCCAAGAAATTTGGATCGATTCCCAGCCCTACTGCCAAGGAGGTTATGTGATCGTCCGATTTGAGTGTTTGTTCGTAGATTTGTGCATTTGCGGTGTGTGTGTGTTTCTGTCCACCAGAGGGTGGAGGACTGTACTCTCTGAGCACATTTCTAGTTCACTATATTGCTAGTTTGCCATTGAGTGCTTGGTATACAGTAAAGCGTGCTTGGCATGGTAGCTGGCAGTGGAGAGATCATGTGGGATGAGATCTCCTATAGGTTAAGAGGTGGTACAGTGGGACCACTCGTAAAATGGAGGAATAACGGGAGGAGGTGCTATTTGAGAAGCCTTCACGCATGACAGGTGGATGGACTGGAGGGATTAAATATCTGTCCTTGTCCTTAGCCTCTATTTCAAGGCAAGGTAAGTCAAGGCAAGTTTATTTATATAGCACATTTCATACACAGGTGCAACTCAATGTGCTTCAAAAAGTTAACAAATGTAAATGAAAGGAAGCAGGGAAGAAAGGAAGTTAATTAGAGTCAAAAACATTTAAAACATTAAGATAAAACATAAGGTAAAAATAATAATAAAATAAAATAATAAANAATTAAATAAACATAAAAAAAATAAAAATAAATAATAATAAAAAAAGAATGATATTTCAGACATAGCCCCTCAACGCACGTCGTTCCACCATGGAGAAAACTTTGCTACAATCGTACGATACAACTTTGACAGTGCGCAGCGGTTTTAGTAATGCATTACAACTTTCTCATTGCCATTTTGGTAACAGCTAATTTATAACAGGGGGCGTGTCTTACTGTGTTAAATGCAAAGTTCTTACCAGCAAGTGACACAGTCATTAGAGATTCTTGGTGTGAGGTTGTTTGACCAATGATTGCAGTGTAAAGCTGATGAATTTCTTTTCTGACCCGGGTTCTACTCCGGCTCAGGTCCTTTGCCAACCCTTCCCTGTCTCTCTCTCCTCACTAACGTTGTGTCATAGTCTTCACTGTCCTCTCTCAAAATAAAGGCAAAAGCGGAAAAAATATATGTGTAAATTCTGAGGCGTTATGAACCTGAGCAAGACCAAAAACGTTCAAGGATAACCATTTATGCTTCATATACAGTAGCAGTGCAATAACATTTCCACCACCTTCCACAATTTATGCTGTCTCATTTGCATAGAGCTGTCTCAAGTGTGCGGAATACAAAGACATCAGCATCACTTTTACTGTCATGAGCATCACTGCGTGTGCACAGCTGCTCAGGGTGGGTGTGTCGTGCATGGCTGCTGGATCTCTTGTCACGTAACTATAGTTTCAAGGGGGTGCTGCGTTTGAACGCTTTGCTTACGACCAATCACAGACCAACTCTCGTCACAGCGGTATTCCTCTCCCACACTCTCTTAGTGACGCATCCTCGGCTATTCCCAGTAGGCCTGATGGTTCATATGCATCGCATGATACTAGCATAGGGAGGAGGTGAATGGTATCACTCGTGTATTCCCGCCGGGAGTCAATGTAGCCTCTGATCAGCATACAGCACACACATACACTCCCTTCCACTTTTTATGACTCAACCAGGGGTGCATTTCTCAAAAGCGTAGTTGTTAGCAGTTAGCAACTTGGGTAGTTGCCAATGGGAAATTGCATTGCAACCAACAAAGTAGCTACCATAGTTAGCAACTGCGCTTTTGAGAAATGCACCCCAGGGTAGCTGACTGCTTTGACTGGGCCTGCGACAAAGTAATCTGAAAGGCCCTCCCATCCAATACATACAATTTAATGAGGACCTAATTCTGGGCCCTCCTCTCTCCCTGGGCCTGGGACAACTGACCCCCTTTGTACCAGTCTGTCGGCTTCCCTGGACTTCCTGGACTCATCATCACACCAGGGGTGAGTTTCTCAAAAGAGAAGTTGTTAGCCTGTTAGCAACTTCGGTAGTTGCCAATGGGAAAATGCATTGAAAACAACAAACTAGCTAATGTAGTAAGCAACTTTGGTTTTGAGAAATTCACCCCAGCTCCTTCTTCTCTGAATCCATCCGGAACGTTCTCTGCTAGCTCCGCCCCCCAGGTGCACTGGGAAGCTCGGGCTGACTCACTTGGGATTGTGGGAATTGCATGCTAAATTACTGCGTTCCCGGCTATGTCCTTACTGAGCAGCTGTTCTCACAATCGTGTCCATATAGTATCACATGGGAAAAGGCTCTTAGTCACCCTGATTAGCATCGCTTTGGTGTTTTATTTTCATCTTATTTTCACAGGCTTCAAATAGCATTGTTTGTATTCCAGGTTGCATTGAGCGCAGACCTAATTATGTAGTATATCTTTAATTGCATGCAGCCGACTACCCTGCTGAGTCCACTGTGGTTTCAGCACCAAAAGCTACGAACAGCACCAACAGGGATCTGTGATCTGAATGCATATAGCCCCAC
>NC_085870.1:8242884-8247884 GCF_034702125.1 Engraulis encrasicolus
AGAGAGAGAGAGAGAGAGAGAGAGAGAGAGAGAGAGAGAGAGAGAAATGTGCAGGCACTACAGTGTATGTGTATCAGGGCTTGACACTAGCACCTGCCAACTAGCCAAATGCTGGTAAACTCTGTCTGTGGCTAGTAGGACACTTGTTCTCACTAGCCACTTTGGCAGGTAGCTTACTCTTGGATATGAAACATCGCAATATGCTATATTCTGTTGTCCCTTGTTCCATCAATTGTTTGTATTTCAGTTCAAAGGTTAAAAAAGTATCTCCACTTTTTTGTGTTTTATTTACATGTAGAAATGATCATCCTTTTGGATTAGCACTGTAAGGGAAGGACCTGAGGACAAAACAGTGGCTAGTAGAATGCCTGAGTGGCTAGTGACTTGGGAAAACCACTAGCCACTGTGGCCAGTGAGCAGTAATGTTAGTGTCCAGCCCTGATGTGTATGTGTGCAAGTTCATGCCTGTATTTGTGCATGTTTGCATGCTGTGCATGTACATTAGCCTATACACATGTGTGTGCTAGGGTATATGTGTGGCAGGGTTTCCATTAGAAAAAAAAATGGGCGAGTTTTCCTCTTCTGCATATTTTGATTTGGATGTGTACATGAGTGTGACATTACACGCATGTAGGCACGTACGCACGTACACACATATGCACACACACATACGCACACAGTGTGTCACACACACACACACAAACACACACACACACAGACACACACACACACACACACACACACACACACACACACACACACACACGTGCACACACACACACACACACACACACACACACACACACACACACACACACACACACACACACACACACACACACACACACACCTACACACACACACACACACACACACACACACACACACACACACACACACACACACACACACACACACACACGCACGCACGCACACACAAAACACAGCCTGCAGCCTCTGAGTCAGCCTGTTCCTGAGTTTTTGAAATGAGATGCCAGTCAGTAGCAGTAGCAGTACAGCTGTCTCGATGCCTCAGCAGCACACTGCACCTATTGGGATAGAGCTAGATGTAGCCGGCGTAGCAATTCACACATCTTCATCTCCGTCCTGTGTCTGTCAGAAGGGAGAGATACAGACGTAGACAGTAGTGTTGTGAATTGGCACTGCCCTCACGATCCGATTCGATCACAATTCGGGAGGTAGCGATCCGATTCGATTCGATTCTATGCAATTCGATTCGATCTGATCCGATTCAATTCTACAATGTATTGCAATCCATTACATTTCTGCTGAAAGGAAAGCAAATGAAAGGAATGGAACGCTGTCAAGCTGCCCCGGATGCAGACATTTCCATTTTCCAAAAAACGTGTGTGTAAAACAATAAGCCGTTGAACGCTGTGATTTATTGCCGTAGTCATTCTTTTCTTTCATTCCACATTTCTAGGAAATGGTTTAAGCCAGAGCTTATAGGCTCATTGTTTTTCACATTGTTTCGTGAATAAAGCAGTAATCATAATCATGTTTAAACTCTTTAAGCAATGGAGATTGGGCACGTTCTACAATGGAAGGCATTGTACAATTATTCCACTGGAATTTTAATTTATTATTTGCATTATTCATAATATGCCACATGTGTTCCATCTCTCCACAGTAACACCATAGCAGTCGTTTAAAACCAAAGAACAAAATGTTACATTGATGCAATTGTTTGGTGTAGAATCATTGTTTTGTTGTGCACCACCTTGACTTCTTTCTTGGTCAAAGTGAACGTTTTAGACCCATTAGAGAAGTATAAAGTGAAATAAATACCTTACGTACGTAGCCCCCTTTACCTGGCCATCATCAGATTCATGTGTTTCTGTGAAAAGTTAAAGCAGTACTAAAAATGGGGCGCTGTGGCGCAGCGCGCTAAGCCCCCCACACTTGGGCTTGCATGCGCATGGGGACCCCGGTTCAAGTCCAGACGGGGTCATTTCCCAACCCTACCCCATCTCTCTCCACTCCCTTCCTGTCGCACCTTCACTGTCCTATCCGAAATAAAGGCCCAAAAAACCCATAAAAATATCTTAAAAAAAAAAAAAGCAGTACTAAAAATGTCAGACAAGTGGTTCTTTGGAGGTTGGGGTGCGCACATCCACAAATCAGTCATCCAGGTGCCAGACAAAAGTGGTGGACTGTGTGATGAATTGGTCCGCTGGGCCACTGGGCATTAGCTCCTGAAATATAAACTTTATTTTATTTCACAAACGGCAACGTTTCTATCCAACAGTGGGATCTTCCTCAGGCTCGAAATGTTGCCGTTTGTAAAATAAAATAAAGTTTATATTTTTGGAAGCTAATGCCCAGTGTGCGGATCAATTCATCACACAGACAAGTGGTTCCTCCAATCACTTGCAAGTATTTTTGATTAAACCACGCCATCAGAGAGTTAAGTTTACAGCCATAGTTCCAGAAGAATGTTTGTAGAGCAGGGGTTCCCAACCTTTTTCAACTTGGGGCCTACTCGAAATTGTCAAAAATGTTCGGGGCCCACCTCTGACCCAATTAAGAATAAAACTCAAATAAATCAACAACAACACACACCAAAATATTATTATTAAATATTATTTTTGGAAAATGATTTCAAGGCCCACTTGGAATACCTTCAGGGCCCACTGGTTGGGAATCACTGCCGTAGAGCAAGGTGGAGCCACATTTATGGCAAGAGCCAGGCTAAATGCTTTAGGCCTTCATAAATAGGCACCCACATATCCTCCTGCCTCCTACAGTTCCACTTACAGTGGCCAGAGTTGCACCAGACCACATGTCCAGGGCTCTCAGACGGATGTCAAATGTCAACGCGCCATGACATACAGAGACCCACCATGATGTTAAACGGCGGTGCAGCGGGTTGCCTGGCAACGAAAGGGTACTGGTGCTCAGGTTTATTTAATAAATAAACAAATAAATAGTTTAAAGTCCCCAAGATGGTGCAGAGTTCAGGGGGCGGGGGCTGGCTATCGATCTTGGAGTTAATGGCTTCACAGGAGCCTCATCGATTCCCTCGTTCGGGTGTAGTTGCTGCGCTCTCCGCTTACGTGTGTGTTTTGCTTCCCCCCTGTCTTCCATTGATTACACTTGATTTGCACATCGCACTTCCTTGTTTGGTTTCATTGGCATTCTGCTGCGTGTGGTTTCTATGACGACGGGCCTTTGGGCACTGCCCCTCTAGCTCTCTGCTACTACAGCTCCGGCTGCTGCTGCTGCTGCTGCTGCTGCTACTGGCAAAGGCAGATGGCAGGTGTGTGTGTGTGTGTGTGTGTGTGTGTGTGTGTGTGTGTGTGTGTGTGTGTGTGTGTGTGTGTGTGTGTGTGTGTGTGTGTGTGTGTGTGTGTGAGAGAGAGATATAGAGAGAGAGAGAGAGAGAGAGAGAGAGAGAGAGAGAGAGAGAGAGAGAGAGAGAGAGAGAGAGAGAGAGAAGACTTGGGGGGGGGGTCATTAAAACATATTTTGCTGCTAGTGGCAAAGGTATGTGTGCGGGCAGGCACGCGTGTGTGTATGTGGGTGTGCATGGGGGGCGCGTTTGTGTGTGAGCATGATGGGTAAGGAGGGAGGTTGTTATTAAAAAGTGTAGGTGGCTTCAAGGTGACCCTGAGGCTGGAGAGGGAAGCCAGCGTCTGCCTGGCTGCTGCACCCCGGGGCTGCCATGACAGCTCGACACCGCGGGGGGTAAAGGGGACTCTCTGGGGACCTGCCACTGCTCCCCCTCCACTAGAGCATATGGGAGTCAGTGGGCTGCTGCTGCGGGAGCTGTTCAGCAATAAAAAAGACAACGCTTACATTTGTGGTTCTCTCTCTGTCTCTCTGTCTCTCTGTCTGCTGCTGCTCCCTCCACTAGAGCAGTGGTTCTCAACATGGGTGCCAGGGAAACATGGCTGATAAATAAATTATGTAATATAATACATATTTGTCTAAATTGATAAGTTAATGCTAGTGGGTGGAATCTTTCATCTGCCATTTACGCACAATCAGTCAGCTGCAACTTCGAACATAGGTCGTGTGACGTCTCCAAATGTGTTACTTTTCTAAGCTTGTGTGGCATCGAATGTGATACCATGTTATGGCTTGTTGGTTTGGGGTGCCTTGACATTTTTCATGAATTGAAAGGGTGCCTCGCCTAAAAAAAGTTTGGGAACCACTGTACTAGAGCATATGGGAGTCAGTGGGCTGCTGCTGTGGGTGCTGTTCAGCAATAAAAAAGACAACGCTTAGATTTGCGTGTGTGTCTCTAAAATTGCTTCTGTTGTTTCCCATCCTTTACGGCAAAATGTCATGGGTTGCGATTATCACAAATAACGCACTTGACATTCATGTTGATGCCTATTTTTTTCTTTTTCTCAGAAATTGATGAGGACCGTCTGCCGAACCAGCTGTACAAGGTAAAGAAAATGACATAATCCAAATCATATTAACCTCAACCACTTATTACACCCAAAGCTCTCAAAGGCTGGCTGCAATAAGACATTGAAATTCCCTAAGCCAGACACACGCTTTTACAGTAGATACATAAGCTCCTGCTGCACAGCTCCTTGCATGCAGAGCTGTAGTCATAGCCTCCTTTTTTTTTTATAAAATAATATTTTAGGGGCTTATATGCCTTTATTTGACAGAACAGTCGAAGATGGTGACAGGAAGCGAATGGGACAGAGAGACAGGGGAGGATCGGAAAATGACCCCGGCCGGACTCGAACTGGGGTACCCGTGGGTGGACATGCAAGCCCAAATGTGGGAGCTTAGCACGCTGCGCCACAGATAGCCCCCTTTTTTGCACAGAGCTTCTGTTATAACCTTATTTGGTAACACTTCATCATAAAGACTTCATTACATCATTATAAAGACTTGGTAAATAATTAACTAATGATGAACAAAACTTCAACAAATGATTTACTAAATGTATTAATGATTCATAAAATATATACAAAAATATTCTACAAACTGTTTAATGTTTGATAGATATAAAA
>NC_085870.1:8252884-8260384 GCF_034702125.1 Engraulis encrasicolus
AAAACTGTTACATTTTCCCCTGCGTCTGATGCACCATTATTCATAGCTGTTGGGGACCATTATCCGGCCATTATTAAAGGTACACTGTGCAAGATTTTTGGTTGTTTATTTCCAGAATTCATGCTACCCATTCACTAATGTTACCTTTTTCATGAATACTTATCACCACCATCAAATTCTAAATTCTAAGTCTACATTAAAAGGGGGATCTTCTCTGTGGTCCGCTATTTTGAATTTCGAGAAATAGTCATTTTTTAGCTGCAAAAATGACTGTACTTGGGCCATACTACAAAATATTAGTGTATTACTTTGTAAACTTTAACGAAAAGGCCAAATTTGGCAATAGGCAACCCAGTTTCAATGAGCAGCATAGTTGCAGTACCTTTTTTGACCATTTCCTGCACAGTGTACCTTTAATGAAGTTCAACTGCTACTGTAGTGTCTGCAAGTGATAGTACACACACACTGCAAGTGTGGTTGTTATTTCCGTTAGAACTGTTTTCAGTGAACTGTTGTGTTATATGCATAGCCTATATATGGTGATGTCATTGAGTCCGCTGTGTGGGTAACTCTGTTGGCTGTTTTTTCAGGCAATATTCTTGGTAACACACATGATAAAACTCTGACCCAAGTTATTTAAGATCTGTTTTGTTTAAACCAGACTGCCAACATATCTGTTTGCTGCTTCATGTACAGTCACAGATGGCCATGTACAGTTATTTTACCATAGAAGGCAAAATACATTAAATGTGTGAACGCTAAAAAAGAGTGCATTCCAAGTGTCAAAATTGTAATTTTGTGCAGTCAAACATGTTTCAGGTTAAGTAGAGGTAATGCTTACGTATCCTGTATATACTGTACTTTCCTAATAGGAATAAACACACTTCATTCTTGAATGAGGTGGTAAGAAATATAACATTTGACAGAATCTTGACAATTTTCTACGAAACAGGGACGGGCATGAAAAAAGAGTACTTCTACTTGTACTTTATACAACTGCTGGAGCTATGTTTATTGTGTCTACACAAGACTTTTTACATTGTTGATTCAACACTTAGTGAGTCATAAAATTCATAGGTAACACTCCTAGTGTTTGTTCCACTCTTTAAGTGTTGAATTAGTTCTGCGTGTGCGTGTGTGCGTGCGTGCGTGCGTGTTTCACAGATCTCCAGTTTTGGTGGAGCATCACCTATATATTACAAATTGGTTCTTGGGAAAACCCTAAGAGGTTCTGAGGAACTTGTGATTGCCACTGTGGAAGAACCCCTGAAGATTCTCTAAGGAACCTTGGTGTTCTTCCCAGAACTTCTAAGTCCCTCGGAGAACATTTAGGATTCCTCTGAGAGCACTGAATGCATTCCAATATGTGACCTTGGGTCCTCCACTTGTGCTTGTGAACTTGTAACAGGAAGTAATATGTCATGATGACATCGCTGACAACAGCATTATATATCAATATCTCGCAAAAGCTCAATTGTAAAGTCATTTTCTCACTTGCAATTGGGATGGTGAATGAAAAACAGTTCCCCAAAAGTTGGTGTGGCTAGGCTGACAGCTGGGAATCTTTATTGTTTTCTCCACAGAGGTGGAGCCAGGAGGCGGGGTGAGGCCACAAGCCCAAGTGGAGGTGGCAAGGTCGCATATTGGAACGCACCCATTTAAAGTATGGGTTTCCCCACAATCCAACTAAAGTCTTGCTGAGCTGAGGAACCCTCATATTTTTTACAGTGTATAGTTGTAGTATGTGTCCATATGAATCCTTTTATTTTGCAGAACTCCAGTTCTTGGTGGAGCATCACCTGTATCGGCAGCAGCAGGGGGCTGACGAGTGCTCCTCGGAGAGCTGCCTGTCGGACCGGCCCAGCCCTGACACCATGCCCGCCGGGGAGGAGCTGCCGGTGGACGAGGAGGGCTGGAGCACCGGGGACGCGGCCACCAACGAGGCATTCGAAAAGCTGCGCTGTCAAATGGAAGGTAAGATCAGAGATTCTTTAAGTATATAGAGATATGCCAACATAATAGGTTTCTATGGGCACCTAACGTGACCAGGTTCCGGTCTGCCTAAAGGGGCGTGTCATAATGCTCCTAGAATGAATAGAACATTCCTTAGGTCTGCTTAGGTCTGACCACTGACTTGTATAGTATAATATATAGTTATAATAGAAGTCTGTGGGTCTGACTAAAGGGGGATCCGCCCCCGCTCCCCCTTGCGACAATAGAACCCGGAAACAAAGGGCCAGTGGAACCTCTCTCTTATCTACTCTCTCTGGTAAGATGGCATCGGGGCTCAGTGGGCTGGTGTGCCATTAAGGGGAGCCGGGTTCGATTCCAGTCTGAGGTCATTTCTGAGTTGGAGTTGGATATAAAAACAACAAGGAAAAAGGATGACAAGGAGGAGATGGAGTAAGAAAGAGGAAAGAGAGGTGGCAAATGAAAAAGAGGAAGAGGAGGAGGTTGGAGGGTGAAGAACAGGAGATGCACAAAAGGAGGATGGAAGGAAGGAAAAAGGGTGAGGAGGAGAAGAAAGGGAGGAGCCATTCAGGGCAGCTGTGGCCTGGTGGCTGAGGTTTTAGATGAGGATGGTCTTTAGATCAGGGGGTTGCAGGTTCGAATCCCACCCCTCCACCACATACTGCACTCAAGGGCTGAGGGCTTAACCCCACACTGCTCCAGGGACTGTAACCAATACCCTGTACTTAAAATATAAAAGCGTCAGCAAAAAAGTGTAATGCAGTGTAATGTTCAATGAGGAAAACACAAAGGAGATGTTGGAAGCAGGGCTTTGAAGCGTTATTTTTTTCCAAAAGTTCCGTTCCGAACAGAAACGGAATCATAACGTTTCCGGCTATGCGTTCCACCAATAAATTGATGTTCCCGAACCGGTTAGAACAAAAAAATACTGTTCCCGGAACGGTTAATTTCGTTCTTGTCAGCTGATTACTCCCCATAGGTCTAACTGACGTTAATTAACCAAGAAAGACGGAAGTGCAAATGAGTCAGCCTACTTCCAAACTGTTTATTCAAGCGGATGAAAAGAATATCCTCCAGAATTTTGTCATTCAGGGACGACCTAAGAGGAGAATAAACCTCAATGATGAAAATGCGCGCTCCACGCTGACTTGGGTCACGGCGAGCGCTATGATGGACATTGTGAGTTTGTGCATATTTGAAGCGCCCATGGATGCCCAATAACGTCAAACATTCTCGGTGCGCTTTACACGCGCTTCTCTGCAATATCTTACAATGATTCAATGGAGACTCTGCCCTTTTATATTGGTTTCTCTTATTTAAGATGTGGAGTGGAGACTTTGTAATCCACAGCTCTCTCTCCATTCAGTCAGAGAATGTCTGATGATCACACAGGACATGAACCTCAGCCGTCATGGTAACGTGCACAGGAAAATAATTACTTTTTTTTTTTTGATTGAGGCACGGTATTAACCGGTATTAACCGGTTACCATTATTTTTAAATAAGTGTTTCCGTTCCCGAACATAAAAAATAATAACGTTTCCGGTTTCGTTTCTGTTCCCTTTAAAATACAAAAAGTTCCTGGTTTTCGTTTTCGCTCCTTGAACCGGTTCAAAGCCCTGGTTGGAAGGTGTGGAATGGAGGAGGATGGAGTGAGGAATATGTTGAAAAGATGGAAGAGTAATAGAGTGGGGAGAGATAGAAGAGTGGCAAAAGAGAAGGAAGAGGGTGCGCTAAAGATGCACAAAGGGAGGAAGTGAAATTTGAGTGAAAATTCCCAACTGTTGTAAGGAAGAGTATTGCTTACAGGATGGCAGCCCTCCAAGGCACTCTAGTAGCTGGAGGCCCAAACGGTTGCCCCGGTTAACTGTTGCCAAGCTACACCCCCGGAGCAGGGGCGGGAATGGAGAGACAGAAATTAGGGCACAGTAAGAAGAGAGAGACTAAAAGGAGTACTGAGGCATGATGTATGATGTGGTGGGAGGTGTTGTTGAGGGGGAAGGGGGGTGGTGTCAGAAATTCACAACTGTTATTGTTCCTGTTCTAAAGAGTATTTTCACTGCTGCTGTGGTTGAACCCATTGGTTACACCCCCTGGAGCTGGATAGACGCAGTATTCAGACTCTTGAGATACTGAATGAACACATGCGTGAGGAGGGTCCTAGCTTTTAAATGCAACTCATTTAATCTTTTCATGTGCTTCGGAGGCTGAGATATTTAGATGTTTATAGCACCTTTTCCCAAAAAGGCTCAGGCATTTAGCAGATGTATTTGCAGGTGCCTTAGGTTAAAATGGTTTAAGGTTGGGAGCACTCAGAGTTGTTGAAGCCTGAGGCTCAAAGCAAGCCATGTTGGCAAGCTATGCCTCTAGGAAGATATTAGTGATGAAGAACCAAAAAAGGAGGAGAGGAAGGAGGTAGAGGAAAGTATACAGTAATGGATGACGTAGGGTGGATTGCCCTAATGTGGGCCACTGCCTAATGTGGGACACCTAAGCTTCAGGGGCTCTGGCTCCTCCCTAAACTAATGAATGTCAGTGAAACTATGGTAAAAGCAAAGCTCTACTACCATGTGACCAAAATAAGTTTACATTTTAACTATCCAATAAAAAATTAGGGTGGGGCAATCATCAAACAAGAAGCACCTGCTGTGAAACCATCCAAAAGGCCAATGACATAGAGTTTTGACTAAATTAGTGTTAAGGGTATAAAATCATTAATATCAATACATCCATGCAACTTTTGATTCTGATGTATTTATGAAATGTTTGTTCATTATAAAATAATGTAAAATGTTGGATATTTACACTTTATATTTGGTTTTAGATTGATTTTCTTACTGTCCCACTTTAGGACAGGTGGTGTCCTAATGTGGGACGGCATGATTTGCCTAATGTGGGACACTGGTTTATGCAATAACAGTGGTAATTTACATGGTGAAAATGATGTTTTACAGTGTTAAACTGTATTATAGTTGCATATATTTAAGGTCAAGTGATATTTGAAAGGATTAAAGTTGAGGGCAAGGGATATCTCTAAGGTTTTGTTAGGGATGCACCGATACCGACACTGGTATCGGTATCGGCACCCGATACTGCTCATTATACTCGTACTCGTACTCGTACTCGTCAAGCACTTGCCGATACCAGCTACGAGTACTACTATTACTCAAAACAATGCAAAATCTTGTCATGTTCTGTGGAATTGAAAGCAGCATGGGAAAAAAGTGCCACCTCATACATTTACTAACATTTAAATCTACATGGAAATGGACAATAAAAAATATCACAGGTGGAAAAAAAACAAGGCCATGCATTTATTTTCATTGTATTTTGGTGGTAAAAGGTATCGGTATCGGTACTCAGTATCGGCAAGTACACACATTAATGTACTCGTACTTGTATCGGTTTCAAAAAAGTGGTATCGGTGCATCCCTAGGTTTTGTGTGTGTGTGTGTGTGTGTGTGTGTGTGTGTGTGTGTGTGTGTGTGTGTGTGTGTGTGTGTGTGTGTGTGTGTGTGTGTGTAAGGGGGATGTCTCAATATGACACACGCACGCGCACGCGCGTGCAAACACAACATCAAAAACATTAAGCTTGAGCTCATTTAAATCGCTTTTAGTAAAAAAAAACATTTTCTAAACTTTAGAAAGACAATATACCTTTAAAAGACTACCTTAAAATCTATGAATTATAACTTGTAATCCCATTTTGTTGATGAATTGCACAGTTTTCAATGAAACGATGGCTGATGTCAAAAATAAATAGTTTTGAGAGAATTATGCTACTTGTTTAGTTGTTTACCATTAGTTGTGAAGGCGCATCATGGTTTAAAACATTTAACATTGACTTTACAGTGTTTTGCATTGAATTTAACATTACATTTCACTGTCCCACTTTAGGACAATGACTGTCCCACATTAGGAAGTCGCTCATGCTCTGAGATGCTTGGGCACTAAGAGCACTAATGTCTGTATAATTTCTTTTATGAAAAAAATATCTGCATTTTTTCTCTTGATTTTATGAGGGCACCCCTGGGGGATTCAAAAAATGTATTGGATGTGGATTTAATGTATTGTCTTGACATTGTAATAGTCTTCAGAAGTCCGAAAACCCCAAAATGGCCCACATTAGGGCAATCCACCCTACTGACAGAATTTTTCTTTTAGACTTTATTATGGACAGGACAGTACGAGATGTAGACAGGAAGCGAATGGGAAGAGAGACGGGGAGGGGTTGGCAAAGGACCCAGGCCGGGAATGGAACCCAGGTCAGCCACATGGTAGGCGAGTGCCAGAAATTTACCAGGGGTGGGCAACTTCCATTATAAGGTGGGCCTAACATTTTTTATCACCACCATCGGACGGCCACATGACCACGCACTTGAGAGAATTTACCAAAGGATATATTTGTACCTGAGTGCTTACATTATTGATTTAGAAGGGGTTAACAACTGTCCTTTTACTTTACATTTTTTTTAATCTACGGGCCACACTGAGTGAGAAGGTGGGGCGCATGTGGCCCCCGGGACTCCAGTTGCCCATCCCTGGTTTACCTGAACAAGAGGTGTCCCTCTATTATGTGTCTGGTGCGCTGGTCCTCAGGTGACCTGCCAGTATAGTAGGTCTTTAGTTTCCACTCCGGTCTTCTGAAAGGACAGACTGCTTAGCCTTCCTCCCCATGGAGACGAGGAAAGAAGAAGAAGAGGGGATAGAAAAGCAGAGGGGTTCAAGGAGAAGAAAGACTGGAGACATGGTTTGGAGGAGGAGGAGGAGGAGGAAAGAGGGCAGTGATGGGGAGAGTCAGAGAGAGGTACAGGTAGAAGAAAGCTGAAGAGAAAGAGAAAAATAGAGTAGAGAAAAATCGTTTAGTGAAGGGCAGAGACAAAAGAGACGGAAAGATAACAGATAACAAAGAAGTCTGGAAAAAAACACTTGGCAAACTGAAGAATCAAGGTCAGGTCACTTGAGGACCTTAAAGACACACAGCAGAAGGGGAAGATAGAGAGAGGGGAGAAAGGAGGTCACTTGAGGACCTTAAAGACACACAGTAGAAGGGGAAGACAGAGAAAGGGGAGAAAGGAGGAGCAGGGATGATGACAGCTTTGCCCGGGCCCTGGACCAAGTCATATGAAAGCCTCCCCTCTCTCAATACATACAATGTAATGAAGACCTAATTCTGGGGCCCCCTCTCTCTCTGGACCTGGGGAAACTATCCCCTTTGTCCAACAACAACAACAACAAAAAACAGCTAATGGAGCAGCGGCTTGGCAAGTCTCTCAGATAACAACAGTGTGGCGGCTGATTTAATTTGTCCCTGGTAATAGAGAGCGCTGGGGGAGAGACACAATCCCTGTTGTGGCAGGTTGAAAACAACAACGCGTGGGCGAAACCCAACTTGTTTTTGGTTGCCTTCACCCCACCGTCCTTTGATTAGGGTTTTTAGAGGAGCATTTTAAAAAGAAACAATCTCTGTCTGACAGCGCAGAGCGCGCCACAGCGCAGATCAGTTTGGCATCATTCTGTGCCGTATGAG
>NC_085870.1:8265384-8285384 GCF_034702125.1 Engraulis encrasicolus
CCATCAGCGGCCCTGGTCAGTCACCTTGTGTGCCCTTGTGATATGGCATTTGTGTTGCATCACTGACCTCCCGAGTGCCGGGCTGGGTCAGGCAGGGCATCCTTAAAATAGACGCTGCAGGCTGTTATCAATTATTCAACATACAATGAGCAGTGCGCATACCACAGGATAGACATAAATATTTTACAATAAAACATAACATATACAATACAACCTAGGTATATATACAGTACATACAAATTCTATACTAAACTCTATGTATTTTTCTTCTCTTCTCTTGGAGTTTTAATGGGTGAAATGTGAGCAGATTAAATTGTTTTTCACCCGACCTTTCATCACATTCCAGGAGCTCAGGGCAAAATTGCTGAAAGGTTAACCATTAGCTAATGAAGCTACTGTTGTCTCCTGTTGGGTGGATGGCAAAAAAAAAGCTATGAAGAAGGTCCAAACCCATTTTGACTCATTTTTAGATGAAACACTTCTTTTAAAACCTTTCATCCCATTTCAACTATTTTCAGGGCTTTCATGGCAACACCGTAAAAGGAACGCAGCAGACACAAAGAGTGCCTGCTAATCTTAAAAGTCTTCTCTGCCTCCAGTCTCTACTTTAGTCTACTGTACACTCCCTCCTACTGGAGGAGCGGTGGAACATGTCAAAAGGGTTCTCAAGGATTCAAGGATTCAAGGATATTTATTTGTCATGTACATAGAGACACTTTCGTGTCACTTGTAATGAAATGCATGGCTGGTGCAAAACAAGTGTGCAGAAGAAGGATGAAGAGATAAAGAAATAAAATAAAAATACAAATAAAAGGTGTGTTTGTGTGTGTGTGTGTGTGTTCAATCAAAGTAATTAGGAGGTAATTTCTCGTCTCGTCCCCTGGAAATGAGGCCAAGGAAGACACATGAGAGAAAAGGGGGTGACACTTTGCTTCATAATGCAGTCATAGCAGCTGTCATAAAAATGATAAAATGCACATAAAACATGAATAACTGTTTCACGAGACACAACATCTACAGCAAACCTTTCATGAATGTGGCAGATAGAATTTGTCAATAAAAAAAAGATGCTTTAAGTGCTGCTATGTATTATGAAGCAAACCGTAGAAAAGATGTGAAGAAATTAAGGGCATGTAATTGGTGACTGAGGTTTGAGGCAGGCAGACCCTTGAAAAAGAGTAGTGCTGCACATTGATTTTCCTGATCACCCATCGATGGATGACCTTTCTCTTGCCTGTGTGATTTGCTTGGATGTCAGACCTGGAAGCTGAAAGTAAACATCTTAACTGAAGGTGGCTTTCAGCTCCTTTTAATATTCAAAGTAAGCTATAATTTAATATTGTTATGTGGCTTACTATCATTATGGGCAACTTGTAGCTGACTATAAATCAAGGCACCCCTTGCCGTAGCAAATGCAATGACATTTCAAAGCCACAATCCACGTGGCTTTTGAATTAAGACTGGCCTGAAAATCACTGCAAAGTGCAAGCTAAATGTCATTCTATTTGTTACGGTGACCGTCTGTAGCAGTCAGTGGTGTAGTCTACTTTTTAGTGGTAGGTATACTGCATATTTGAGCATTTTGTGAAGTGGGTATACTGTATATATTTGTGCTATTCAAAATAATGGATCAATCAATTTTAAGTGGTTATACTGAAATCCCTGAAATTTAGAAGTGGGTATGCTCCGTATACTCGCGTTCTACGTAGACTACACCACTGGTAGCAGGCCAAGGCTCCTTTCATGTTGCATGCTGATGAACTTAACAGACAACTTGTAGCCCCATAATGCACGCTGTTCCACCAGTGGAACGCTATAATAATAATAATCATAGAAAAGTTAATTGCCATAGTACTGCACAACTATGACATAACACAGGGCCTTTAGTAATGCACTACTTGATCATTGCCATTCTGGTAACAGCAAATTTATAATGCCAAGGAGGTAAGCCTATCCCCCTCAAAGACCCTATCTTACCATGGTGACCTGGTACCATGGTGTGAGTCTAGTGTGGCTACACTAGGTATATTAATGTTGTTATCCTGTTATTGTTGTTATCCTGTTGCTATCAGTAAATTCATGTGAACACAATAACTGAATCCTGGATTGTCTACACAAAGTCTATTTCCAGGTATACTTCATTGCATCTGTGTTTCTACTCTGCTTGTCTTTGTGCATCGCAAGAAAAGAAAAACATCTGATAAACAGAACAGTCCCTTTAACACATTTATTTATTCACTTCTTTATTTGAACATTAACACCACTATTTGATAAGCATATTTAAAAAGACTCCAGACTGATCTGCTATTGTAGGTAGGAAAACGGTCTCACTCTGTCAGATAAATTAATACAAAGAGACAGGGAGGAGTCGTCTAGAGCTTCTACATAGAACTAAACAGATAACATGACCCGCATGTCTAATGTGTTGTCCTACAGCTCGTGAATCACATGTGTCCCGCTGCTGTTCTCACAGACGTCTACTAGTACAACCACTATCGTCAGTCACGTTTGCACGTTCACACTCACTGGTGCGTCCCGTTTCGCTCTCTGTACATACAGCACTCTGAGTGGAATACAAAGGTAACGTTGTGCTTCAAAGGCAGCTAGTGGCATACGTTAATCTTACAAATAGATATAATTAGTAAACTCTATTGCGATACTTAAATATATATTTTTTATATATTCTTCATATTCATAACAGTCCTTCTGATGACCCTAAAAAAATAATTATGTCAACGTTTCAAAGGCAAACTTTTGGTGGTGGATATTCAAGTATACACACACAGTAAATCCTTTGAACTATGAGACTGTGTCGAGTAGCATATTTAAGCAGGGCATTCTTGCGTGTCAGCTCAGGAGACTGACCAGGCCCCGGCGAGCAGGGTTGCCAGATGAGGCTGATGATTTCCAGCCCAAAAAATGCTGAAAACCCGCCTAGAAGCACAAAATCCTGCCCAATTCTATTTATTTCTACTGCAAAAATTGGGTGGGTTTTTCTGCTAAATGCCATTTTTACCCACACACGGCCATCCTAACCAGCCCAATTGGGCGGGAAACAGCCCAATCTGGCAACACTGCCGGCGAGGCCTGAAGGTGAAAGGCG
Source organism: Engraulis encrasicolus (assembly GCF_034702125.1). NCBI lineage: Eukaryota > Metazoa > Chordata > Actinopteri > Clupeiformes > Engraulidae > Engraulis > Engraulis encrasicolus. The sequence goes on from NC_085870.1 coordinate 8,268,488, forward strand.
GCTACTGTTTAGTGTTGTTTACAGGGGGCTCCTGGGACTTCCCTCCGGACAGGTCCTCTCTGCTGGACGATCGCTCCTCTAGGACCGTCTCATCACTGTCTCCTACATAGACAACATCAACAAACAAACAAACAAGCAAAAAAAAACAAGCGAAAGGGAAAAACTGAGAAAAACAATGTGACAAACGTATCTGACGCGTGCTTTTTTTCATGTTTGTGCATGTGAGTGTGCAAGGTTGCTTTTACAGGAGTGAAGTGTGTGTGTGTATGTATGCATGCGAATGTAAAGCTCTTTGGATCAACTGTGATAATAAATGTGCTACATAAGTGAATCTGACTTGGCTTAATTCAATAACTGAATTGTGTGCTGTAGCTGTAGTGTCTGAATGCAAGAGAGTCATTTTTAGTAGCAGATGTCAGGTGATACAACCACAGCTAAGCAAGCCAAAACTTGTTAATTAATATAAAGTTCATAGATGCAGTAGATACAGATTCATAGATACAGTAAAAACAAACACAAATTCTTTAATATACAATAGTGGAATCAGCTGTGGTCAGTCACTGAGCATACTTCGGCACAGTACATAGACAACACTTTTGTCTGCCTCAAATTAGTTTTCATAATACAGCATATGATATACCTGTTATTTGTAACAGTGAAAATGGCTGAATCATGTGTGCTTGCTGCAGCTTTACAGTCTGAATATGAACCACTGAGCCTACCGTTGGTCTCGCTCTCTTTCCACTTGATCTTGTTGTCCTCCGTGTGGCGTGTCCACGTTGACCTGAAGCTGACCAGCTCTGCTGTGATGTGCGCCAGGCTCCACTCCAGCCCTCTGGAGCTCTCCTTCCACACGGAACTACAGGGGGGCGGAGAGGACAAAATACGTCACCAGCAGCCCTCGCTGGCCATCTACTACAGTAAAGTGTGTGGTGCCTGCTTGGGTCAATCATTTTTACAACCCCACTTCTGAAGATATTATGGGGTGGTAATTGGCTATCGATTACATAATTTCCCTTAGTGGTCAGTTGGTGTGATTAATTGCACCATTGTGGTTCTTGTGTATAGAAATTAAATTGCATTTGATTATGACATCCCACTGCAGGGGTGGGACTGGGGATAAACAGAAAACACAATGACCATCTGAAGCCAAGGAATGAATAAGACCAGCAAGCATGGCCAGATTAAGATGGCCTGGGGCCCCTCGGCTACAGGTTGCCAGAAGGCAAATTTTGTGACAAATTTACATAGATAATACAGATACATAGACATAATGACGAGGAATTAAGGAATTAAGGATAACATGTCTACCGACTGTACTCAACACAACAGTTGACTTTTGACAGTTGACAATATTGTAGGCCTATCCTGACACAATTATGCAATTTTTAACTTGTGGCCAAGCAGGGGACCCTTGGCAGGTGGGGGGCTGTGGGCCCCTATGCTGCAGCTATATCTAGCCTGTGCATTAAAGGACCAGTTTGGTCAATTTCAACATGCAGTTGTAATGCTCACACTACCCTGGACTTGTCAGTACCTGAGTTTTTTTTCCCCTTCTTCTTCAGCCTTTTCCGAGATCTTGGTCATTGTAATGGGGGCAGCTCTTTGTTTACATTTCATAAAAACATTTTTATTTATTCCCAAAAACACCTGAAAGGTTATACAACATCAGCAGACAACTAGCAAACAGGGGTACCTTATGGGAAAATATTTGCAGTAGGCCTATGTTAATAAAAAAAAAAAAAGTAAACAAACGCTGCCCCCATTAGAATAGCTCATATCTCAGAAAGGACTTAGCCGAAAAATGTGGCATCACCGGGTACTGACAAGTCAAGGGTAGCGTGAGCAATACAACAGCATATTGAAATGGACTGAACTGGTCCTTTAATCCGGCCCTGCCAATAAGAAGTTCAGTACAGTACCTGTGTCTGTTGCAGGGGTCTGGAGGCCCAGGGTTCTCCTGTACCAAAGGGATGACGATCTTTTCAGCCATGTCAGTCAGTAAGGAGAACGTTGGGTCCACAATAAAGTCAATGAAGCCTGAGTGCATTAGATTTGCAGTCAGTTTTATTGCAATAATGACTACTACATGTGTTCATATGAAAATCCCTAATACCCTTCATGGCATTCAAGGTTAACAGTAAATGGTTACTTTGGTCATAGCCTAATAGGTTTTATGGTAATGCATGAGACATGTTATCATATACTCAAAAAAAAAAAAATATCATACTCCCCATTTGCTATACACAATATGCTAATTTATGGTTTCAGTCTTTTCTAGACTATACAATTTTGAACACTGATTAAAATGGCTGTTCATGCATGTTCAAAATGCACAAGCATGTTCAAAATGCTATATTATTACTTTAATATTTTACTTAAATACATTAGGCCCTACTGTAGTAGGCCTAATATTGAATTGAAAGACAAACACAATGCTACTACGTAACGTCCATTGCTGTGATAAAAAAACTGAAGTAAAGCCAGATCAGCCTATAGCAAGTGAAGCCTGCCTACCTATTTGAGATTGCGCAATCAATGTGCTGTTGCGATCACACAGCGGAGAAAATGGAAGACCCAGCTCTGCCTCCTTATCGCCCTAAACAAAAGAAGAAAGTAAGTAGGCTAGAATTTAGAAGTAAGATTGCACAAAGTAACTTCTGAAAACGTAATGGTTTACGTTTTTGCCATTGTTACACATCAAAGGTTTCTTTAGTTTGCTTAACTTTATAGCCGCTTTCTGGTTATAAAATTAGCCTTTCAGTTTCATCCACTTATACAGGCGCCCTCGCCAAAACAGTAGTCTAAATAGAAGCTGCTCTGAAATACTGTAGACCTACTGAGAAGCTTCCCTGAAAATGGATACGTTACTTGGAAGAATACATCTATTTAACTGCTTGTTTCCTTTGAGTCCCATGGTCTGACTGTCCAAGCTGTATTACATGAAGCATTATCGGTAGGACACGGCATTTGGAAACACTGAGGTTGGTGGACAATTCGCACCATTTTAGCCTAGCTGCCAGATTAATTTGGCTTCATTACAATCTACTTTAGTCGGAGTCACTGGATTTAACCAGCCCATTTACAATATTTTGATGCCCAGTGTAACGGAGGCTAACTAGCACAGAGTTGGCGTGGAACGTTGGTAAACCTCCCTCCGATAGCTTCATAGAGTCTCGTGCCGTTGGGCCGAGAGACTAGTCTCTTGGCCCAGCGGTATCGTACTGTGTCTCCCATTGCCGAACCGTTGTAGTTGACGAGGTCGCACGTTCGATCCCCGAGGGGGGTGAACAGGTGCAAGATGACCTCCGTCACAGTGGTGCCGTGACCCGGATGGGAGTGAGGTTTAAGGGGGAGAGTGTAACGGAGGCTAACTAGCACAGAGTTGGCGTGGAACGTTGGTAAACCTCCCTCCGATAGCTTCATAGAGTCTCGTGCCGTTGGGCCGAGAGACTAGTCTCTTGGCCCAGCGGTATCGTACTGTGTCTCCCATTGCCGAACCGTTGTAGTTGACGAGGTCGCACGTTCGATCCCCGAGGGGGGTGAACAGGTGCAAGATGACCTCCGTCACACCAGAAAATGTGTTGAGTGCTGTGTCATTAAAAAGTGGCAAACTCCTGCGCGAGAAAAGAAAGAATCCTGTGCGCGAGTCTATGGAAGTCACCTTCATAAGTGCAACGCGTAATAACTAGCGTACAGTAGGCTGCGTACCTGCCTGAAGAACTCCTCCATGAGTGCTTTAGTCCAGCGTGAGTGAAGTCCCCAGGGTTTCGTTGGATGGCTGATGTCCGCCGTGTGGAGAAGTAAGGAGAGGGCTTTTGACTTGTCTATTCTGTTTGAAATAAGGAAACGCAGCATCTCAGTGTTCAATCAACACAGCCTCCCTTTCGGCAATGACCCATTCGACATGTTTAATTATGACCAAGAATAACCTCTGACTGCGAGCTAATTAGGCCGTTTGAATCGACTGAAACTGACACAGGCAATGGGCATGGGCATATTAAACTGGACTCACCTTTCCTGCTGCTGTAGGAAGGTTTTCATGCCCTTGACCTGAGCAAGGTGAGATGACATATCTGTGGCCAGCACCATCTCTATAACCAAGGCACGGAACTCTCTATCAAAGCACAGACATGCACACACAGTCAGAGATGAATGAAGTTCAGCAAAACAGTTGGCAACAGAATTTATAACAGTTTATGCAGGTTGAATCCAAAACAAACAAGTTTCACCTGCAATATGTTTTTTAATTTATTTATAATTAATTTTAAATAATTAATTTTTATTTTTCTTAATTTCATCTAAGAATGTTCTGGCAATTGGTTTTGTTCTAGCCAGACACAAACTTCGTCCATGCTCTTCTAGTGCAGGGGTGGGGAACCTTTTTCATTCGAGGGCAGTGGTGTAGTCTACGTAGAACTCGGGTATACGGAGTATACCCACTTCTAAATTTCAGGGGTTTCAGTATACCCACTTAAAATTGATTGATCCATTGTTTTGAATAGCACAAATATATACAGTATACCCACTTCAAAAAATGCTCAAATATACAGTATACCCACCATAAAAAAGTAGACTACACCACTGTTCGAGGGGCCACTTGAAATTCATCCGAGGGCTGTAAAAGTCCTCCGAGAGCCGTGTTATGAACACAAACCAGGATTTCCCCCTGCACTTTTAGGCCTTTATTGAAGGCATCCACCTTTAAAACCCCACCCTGTCTAGGTCCCCTGAATATAGCTTAATTGTAAAGTTTCCTTTACAAAATATGTCATATTTCATGTGAAGCTGCATAACATTAAAACTATATCGGGAGCCGGATAAAACGGCCTAAAGGGCCGCAAACGGCCCTTGAGACATAGGTTTCCCACCCCTGAATCTAGTGAGTGAGCTGCTTGTCAGCTGTAGGCTACTGCATTGTGTTAGCAGGGCTCCGTCCTACTGGTGACGCAACGCCTTCGTCTCAGCTACACACAGTAGGGCCAAGAGCTTGCTCAATCCCGCTACAGCGGGAACTCCACCCACTTTGTCTGGAACCAATCAACTTAGCATTTCCAACCGTCCTGGGTAGAGGCAAGTTCGAGGCAGTGACGTGGTTTAAGCAGAGACGTTCTATTGGGCTAACAAATGTTTGGTTTAAACTTTAGCACATCCCTCAACCAGTAGCAAGCCGAGGGAGGCGGGTTAACCTGGCCATGGAAACAAAGTTCTTCCTGTATGGAAATGATAATCGTTATAGTCCCATCACTTTTCAAAGCTGCTACCATCATACCCGTGCCGAAGAAATCATCACCATCATGCTTCAATGACTACCGTCCTGTAGCACTGACGCCCATAATCATGAAGTGCTTCGAACGGCTAGTCCTGTCACACATCAAAGCCACCCTACCCCCCACCCTGGACCCCTACCAGTTCGCATACCGAGCCAAGCGATCCACGGAGGATGCAATCTGCTCTGCCCTCCATCCAGCCCTCACCCACTTGGACAATAAAGACTCATATGTGAGAATGCTGTTCATTGACTTCAGCTCAGCATTCAATACCATAATACCACAACAACTCATCAGAAAACTGGACAAACTAGGTTTCAGCACCTCCCTCTGCAACTGGCTGCTGGACTTCCTGATGCAGAGACCACAAGCAGTACGGGTAGGGAATAACACCTCAAGCACCCTGACCCTGAGCACGGGGGCTCCGCAAGGTTGTGTTCTCAGCCCCCTGCTGTTCACGCTGCTGACACATGACTGCACAACGACCCACAGCACTAACCATCTAGTGAAGTTTGCGGATGATACAACACTGGTGGGCCTCATCACTAAGGGCGATGAGACCCACTACAGAGAAGAAGTAGACCTGCTGGCCAGATGGTGCAAAGACAACAACCTCCTGCTGAATGTCAACAAGACCAAGGAGATTGTTGTCAACTTTCAGAGGGTCCAAAAACAACTGCCACCACTGACCATCGACGGTGATGCTGTGGAGAGAGTGAGCAGCACCAAGTTCCTTGGAGTGCACATCAGCGACGACCTCTCTTGGACCACCAACACTACATCACTGGCGAAGAAGGCCCATCAGCGTCTCTACTTCTTGCGCAAACTAAAGAAGGCAAGTGCTACACCCTCCATCATGACAACATTCTACAGAGGAACCATAGAGAGCGTCGTGTCCAGCTGCATCACAGTGTGGGGAGGAAGCTGCACGGAGAAAAACAGGAAGACACTCCAGCGTGTTGTGAACACAGCGAAGAAGATCATTGGAGTACCACTCCCCTCCCTGCAGGACATTTACACCGCACGCCTCACCCGAAAAGCACTGATGATCATCAAAGACACAAGCCACCCTGCACACAAACTGTTCAGCCTCCTGCCCTCTGGAAAGAGGTACAGGCGCCTCCGTTCCCGTACCACCAGGCTTGCAAGCAGCACGATGCATCAAGCAATCAAGATACTGAACACTCAACCCACTCTCCCTTCACTGTCAGCCTCTAGCCAGCCAGGCCACTGACAACGCTCCCCCCCCTCATCCCCACCACCATATCTGCGACTGAACATTCCACCTGCACTACTACATCTGTGACTGAACTTTCAACCTGCACTAACTCAAAACATACACATGCACACACACACACACACACACACACACACACACACACACACACACACACACACACACACACACACACACACACACACACACACACACACACACACACACACACACACACACAAGCACACTGCACTTTCTGCACTAAACCCAAACATACACACACTGACACACAACTCATACTCACACACATACACACACACACACACACACACACACACACACATACACAGGTACACACACACAGACGCACACCGCACTTTCTACCTGCACTAAACACACACACACACACACACACACACACACACACACACACACACACACACACACACACACACACACACACGCACACACGCACACAAAACACATACAAACACACACACACACATACTGCTGCTGGTGTATTTAATAAAAACCTTTTTTTAATTATTTATTTCTTCAAATGCTACTATTACTATGTCAGAACGCTATAAAGGACTTTTAGAAAAAAGAACAACAAAATACCTCCTCTTAATGTATGTTCTCTACAAGTCTTCTGTTGTCCAGTCTTGCACTTTAAATGTCTGTATGAGCAATGTCTACGTCCATACTGTCTATGTCCATGTATGAGTACTGTCTATGTCTATACTGTCTATGTCCTTACCTAGATTAGTCTATGTCTGCATGGGAGAGCAAGAAACGCAATTTCAAATTCTTTGTATGACCAGTGCATGTAGAGAAATTGACAATAAACTTGACTTGACTTGACTTGACTTGACTTGTCCTGGTCAGACCAGAATCGCGGTAGTGATCTGAAGTCTATGAAAATCAGGCAACTGCTGTGCTGTCTTACATCCACTCCTCCCTGGACAGGTTGGTGAAGATGTTCATCTGGTCGTCTTGGAGCAGTCTGAAGGTGGCGCTGAGGTGGTGGCTCTCCTGCACCGAGCGATCGTTGTAGACCATGGCCAACTCCGACCTGCCACCACGAGGAAGAACAACAACAGGTCAGATTGCAAATTTAATATACAGTTAAATGTCAGGCAAACAGGTCCGCCAATGGAGGGGGACAAACGACGCAGTGTTCCATGGAAATGGGGGGGCCCAGAATTGGCTGCCTGTTACATTGTACGCATTGAGAGAGTGGCTCTTTTAATGACAAATGAGTGTCAAAGTGGTCTAGATAGATTGCTGGCAGTAGCTCCAAAAAGATGACATGAGTGGTAGTGATTTCTCAGCACAATGGTTCTTTCCAGTCACTTTCAAACACCAGCAGTCATCCAATCAATCATTCTGAGATGAATAGAGAAAAATGACATCATTATACACACCACTGTGGACATGCACACGGACCAGACAAAACAAAGGAGAGACTTGTCAGAGTTCATCTGTATAAAGAGTAGTGTGCTTTCAGTAGGTGCAGTGGTGTAGAGGGGATGTTTAAAGTGGGGGTACACGATTTGTGATGTCATCAATTAATCAGGCAACTTATGTCAACCCCCTTTTAATATTCAAACACAGACAGATTTTTTTTTTCAATCTCACCTCAGGAGAAGTGGCTGGACTGCGTACCTCCGCGTACCACGCCCACTACAACCCTGAGACGGTGGGAGTAACTAACTAAGTTAGAGGCTATAGGACCATTTTAAAGCTGTTCAAATGTTCCAATGCCTTTATTTCAGACCAATGCAGAATAGAGATATACAAAAAAAAGAAAACATAAGCACGATGTGTCAGCTTTATGATGTTTATGTCCCATGGAATTGTAGCCAAGCTCCCTGGAACTGGCTGATGAAAACGAGATTTAACGGAGGATAGCAAAAATGACAAATCCAGGGAACACCTCTGCGGAGATACAAGCTGAACTCCAAGGTCAGAGCACATTACTGGCATGCCTGATTGAACCATCTATTGCTTTCTGGACAGAATAGAGTCAGGTCCACTCTGTACTTGAATTGAACTGACTTGAATTTGCTGAAATATCCGGTATATTGACAAGCCAGAGTGTCTTTAGAAGGATACTTCTCGGACAGATGAGACTAAACGAGTCACTAGAGGAAAATATGCCCTCAAAGACAAAAACATTTTTTGTCTATCAAAACAATATATTATATTTCGACAGTGGGCTACGAAAAGAGAGAGATCTGCATGGAGCACCGTGAAAAGCCGAAGACTGTCGAGCCGTTCCCTTGGCGAAACGCCCTGCCCGAGGTCATTAAAGGCCGTCACAGGGCATGGGTCTCTCCACGGGATTAAGGACCCATGATGCACCACTAAAAGCTGCCACGGAAGGACAACAATAGAAAATTGCTCGAAGTCTCTTCCACAACAAGGGAACACCCTTGGGGAGTTTTTTTCCCCCTCACCCTTACGTCTCTGTGCTTTCTCTCTTAGGGGCAGAGTGAAGGCTCTTGTTTTTTCATATTCTCTTTTTTTGCCAGACTGCATAACCGAAACACAACTGGTATTTTTATCCTCCTCACCAACCATAAACTCTTAAAGTTTCATCTTCAATATGATAAACACTGAATAAAAATGAAAACAATAACAGCAACAAACAACACAAAAATGTGTTTCTATAATCATTTGTATTGGTCTTCCTTTAGTCCTGGCCTGGATCTTAGAGTGCATCTGTGGAGAGGGTCATTGGGGTCGGAGTTTGGGGAAAGCACCCTGTCAATCTGAAGACAGCTGAAGCTGTTTACTCATAAAGAGTGCACTGAACTACCTTTTGACAGAAACAGGGTCTCGTTGGGAGCTCCCAAAATATCTTGTTTGCAGCAATTGCCTCTTAAGGTTGTGCAGTAAAAAGTTGTAACATTATTGGGTGCCTTTATTTGTCTACGTGATTTAACGAAATGTAATATTCATTATACTCAGGCATTAGGAAATGTGTCAAAGATCATTTTGGTTTTTTCATAGCTTGAATAATCTGTTACAGTGCACTCTCACTCAGCCAACTGCCATGTAGTTTGAATATCTACCAAATTGTAAGTAATTATAGATGTGCGCACCTCTGGTGATGAATTTCACTTTATCTGAAGTAAAAAATCAGTTCACATACGTAAATGAGGATTTAATTCCAGCCAGAAGCATTGGATAGGTTGCAGTAATCATCTACTTATTCCAATGATTGTCAGTTGCGCCTGCAGCTGCATGGTGTACTGTATAGTAGTGAATATACTGCCATTTACAGTAAGAAAAACTATTACTGTATGTCTCCAGGTGTGAGTAGCTTTTTGGCATTTTGCAATATCCAGATGTAGTAACTGCTGAAGTGGTCCTCTTGAGCCACCATACACAGATAACCCCGTACAGTATTTCCCTTGGCCCGGACTCTAAACCTCCTTGAACTCAGTGTTATGGTTCTGCTCACTTTGATTTACACAAAGAATCCCTTTGAAGTTTCAGTCAATCCCTTAAAAACACTCTGCGTTTGGCCATGAAAGCAGACTGAGGTCCTGGTAAATCAAAAAGCCAGTATGTTATGTCTGCGCGGATCATAAACAGGTTGTCACTGAGTGTCTCTCTCTCATGTGAAAGGCTGGATTTGTGTCATCTGATGAGCATCCAAGGGTACTTTTAGCACTCATGTTATGGGAAACTAGAGGGGTAGCACTTAGCCTTGACTCAAGCTGGAATGTTTAAGGTTTTTCCCTTTCTTTCTTCTCTCTTTCTCTCTCCCTCTCTCTCGCAAGCGCGCTCTCTCACACATACGCGCACACACACACACACACACACACACATACGGACGCATGCACGCGCGTGCGCACGCACACACACACACACACACACACACACACACACACACACACACACACACACACACACACACACACACACACACACACACACAGGTCATCTCGTCTCCTCTTTGTCATCCGTCTTTCACTTTAAATCAGTATTCATCTTCACGATAGGAAGCAGACAAAATGTCACTTGAAGAGAAGGCACTGCTAGGCTTGGCTTTAGTCTATCTGTCCCATTTTCGGAAATAAGCTTATTTTACACCTCCCCTTGAGTTAAATCATATGGTTTTACCGTTCTCCTGTACTTTCAACCATTCTCGGGGTATGACAGTGCAAATTTTACCTCCATGCTAGCAGTTAACAATAGCCTTGGTCTCATTAGCCGCGCTTCAGCGGCCCGGGGCCGCCCGGGGCTCAGGAGAGTGGCCGGCTCGGAGCTGCCGGCCCGGGCCATTTTTTGCCTGATCGGACTCATAGCCGACCCCAGGCACATTCAGGTACACGCCTTGTTTGTGAAACGTCAGTCGGACACAGCCCACTTTCGCCCCAAATCACAGAAGGACAACAACAGAACAACGACAAAGAAGGAGAATAAAATGGAGCAAACTGGAGCAGGTCGCCGTTTGGCTCGTAGCCTACGGACAAAGACGACAAGAACTGCAAAGAAAATGGCTTGCCTTTCAAGAACAGTTTTATTACATGGCAAAGTTGTCGATTCAGAAGCTGTATGGGACGCAGCGCATGTTAAGAAGACAAAGACGCATGAAAATACGAGCAGCTCGACAACTGAGAGTGAACAGAAGGAGACGTGCGAACATGTCCAGTTAATCCCCCCCCCAATCGCGCACAGAAGCATGAGCCCCGGACATAGCGAGACATGAATGTGCAGGTAATTGAATAAGTTACCATGTGAAAGGAGACCAAATCCCTGAGACATAGCACCTTCATCAGTTGCTATAGAAAATTATGAGCCCCGGACATAGCGACACACCCCCTCGTTGCGGCGTGCCACCTGTCTATTCATTCATGTTATTTCCATCCATTTGACATTAAAGCCCTTGTGTAAATTTCAAACTGTGTTTGGCGATCAGTCTGAAACGTGCGATATAGCCTACCAGACCTTCGGCGATAATAGCGCAAAAGCTAAATAAGCCGACATAAATGTCATGTGTGAGTATTTGTGAGACACTTTTTATTGGTGTCCAGTGGAAAGCATGCCAAATCACGATAATGGCACAAGAGTTGGCGGCTAAAAGCAGAAAAAAGCCGACATGACTTAGCTATGACATCCCAAGTTTAAGTGTAGTGGTGCCCATGATGCCCTGATAACAACAAAAAAGTTATGTTGACTAAATAACTTTAAAAACACAAACAGAAGTGCCAAGGTTGCATCTTATGAAATTATGCCATAAGAAAGCCAAACACCCCAAACTAATGCTTAACCATAATTTGCCCAGAATTTAGCGATAAGTCCCCCATGCAGCCACATTTTTACACAGAGGTTGACCCCGCCTCCGAGCCTCGGCGGTGCTTGCTGGCCCATCGAATTCGACGGGCCAGGGAAATCGGCCCTTAGCCCCACAACCTGGCCCGGCGGCCATCTTTAGCACCTAGCCCCCTTTTGATGAGATCACCGTCAGCCCCCTTTTGTCCGGGCCAGCCCGGGGCTGGCCCTGCAATGAGACCAAGGCTATTGAGTCCTATGAGACCAGCTCGCGGCTAACTGGTCTCATAGAACTCAATGTTAACTGCTAGCATGGGAGTAAAATTTGCGCCATAACTAGAAAACGGTTGAAAGTACAGAATAACGGTAAAGCCCTATTATCTAACTCAAGGGGAGGTGTAAAATAAGCTTATTTCCAAAAATGGGACAGTATCACTTTAAGTCTATCAGATGAGGACAGCTACTGTATGTCCTTTTCCGACAACAAACAAAGTGATCTACACTGCAGTGGTTCTTAACCTTTTTCTCTTGAAGCAACCCCTAACCTGTGCCCAAGACAAGTCGCACACCCCCAACCCAAACTTCTACATGCGTTTCCACACTAAAAAATGATTTACGTGATTAATTACGATGATTCTTGCTTTAGACATTAATCAATAATTTAATGACTTTACATGGGGACCAAAACATGTTTTCATTTTGTCTTGATAAGGCTAATTATGTTTGGAAGCAGAATTTTGGTCATAACCTCAACACAAACAAAATTCCACGCAGACTACTGAATTCTCTGGCGCAGCCCCAAGGGGTGCCCGCACCCCAGGTTAAGAACCACTGATCTTCAGTACAGGAAGGACAGAAAAGGGCCAAGAGCCTACCGAGATACAGCAAAGTTTCCAAAGTATATATAGATATGAAAACAGCATGATGCAAGCAGTGCAGGCGGTTGGGTTCTGTTTATGATTGTTTTGTTAGCAGTGTCAGGGCATGGCATGGGAACGTTTGCCTCACATGTTCAGGATCATTTTCGGAAGGGCTTCATGTTTTGATACTGAAGACCCCTCTCACCTTGAGCTCCCTGGCTGAAGATAGCCCCCGCTGTCTCTTTCGCAAAATGAGAAAGAGAGTGAGAGAGAGAGAGAGAGAGAGAGAGAGAGAAAGAGAACGAGAACGAGAACGAGAACGAGAACGCAAGCCAAATCCACTCCAGAAAAGCAACTCTCTGTAATGCTTGTTTGGAAGTTTGCTGTCTAAAAATATTGCAGACAGTGCTGTGTTTGCTTAAGCATTGCAAAACTGAAAGGTATTCAGGAGCCTCCACTCCTTGGCCACTAATTTGACATTGCTGATGCTAAGGTTTACCTCTGGACCTGTGTTGTGTCAGAAGTGATCTTCTAAAGGCAATTCGAACTAGAAAGTCATGGGCAATTTACAAGTCACGGTCCATTTTGTGGCTTTTTTGAAGATGCTTTCATAACGGTCCATCTTGACCACATGCTGCAGTGAAACCAGCGAATGAGGAAGGGTTCACAACAAGTATGAAAGAAGTGGCTTTGGACGTCAAGTCACAAACCCAATGACCACATTGGGACTTTTTTTTCTGTGAAATGCACTTTCTTTTAACTGAAATTCAAACCAATCTCTTTTTGTTTTTTTTGGTGATATTTGACCCATTGCCTGGGGCCTGTTTTTTTGTTTGTTTTATTTGTAGTTATTTTTGCAATATTAAACTGTCACAATGGTGCACTTGTGAACTGTATTAGTTGTGATTGAGGATAACAGCTACTCTCTGCTAGTGAGATTTGGATATGGTGCACACGGTACAGACATTGACAGTATATATTCTATTTACTGTCAATGGGTACAGATCACAGTGTGTTGTTTGACTGTGCAAAACCACTGGAACTGTGCAAGTTACTGTAACAATGCAGTGCTGTGTCTATTTTGTGACAATATTGTAGGGGTGGGCGATATGACAATATTATATCGTGAATCGCGATATTGAGTAAAATATCGTCTCGAATCTGCCAAAGTGGAGAAATCGTATAGATCGTCTTGCAGTGAGGATGTTTATTATCAGTATCAGAGTGACGTTTTCTCACTTGTGTTGTTGTCTTCACTGTATTCTTTACATTATTGTATTCCACTTGTACACTTTATGAGAGTATCATCAGTGTGTTAACATTTTATTGACTGCAAATTACAAATTGCAAGTATATGAAAGTTGTTTTTTGTTGTTTTTATTTTTTGGATGGAAGATCGTGATAAAAAATCGATATCGTGATTTCATGTTAAAAAATCGTGATACAACATTTTTGCCATATCGCCCACCCCTACAATATTGTGTGTATTGCACTGCACCGGGGGTTTGCAAGGCATTGACACCTCATTTACGTTCCTGGGCTGAAAGAAGCTGAATCGTGTCGACTGCAAAGCCGACTTGAACTTGACCCCGAGTCTGACTCACCGGGTGTGAATGTGAAAATTGTTGGTGGTTCCTGTGTGCTCGTAGTCATGGATGGCGGCTCCAAAGAGACAGGCAAAGACCTCCAGTTCCGTGAGCCAGTGCTGCAATAGAATAATACAATCAGAGAGAGTAGAGAGAGAGAGGTTCCATTGGCCCATTGTTTCCGGGTTCTATTATTGGGGGGGAAATCCCCCTTTAGGCAGACCTAGGCAGACCTGAGGACTGTTCTATTCAATGCTAGGAGCATTATGACACGCCCCTTTAGGCAGACCGGAACCTGGTCATGTTAGGTGCCCATAGAAACCTATTATGTTGGCATATCTCTATACTTAAAGAATCTCTGGTACAATAGTGGGTTGGAATTATAGAGTAGAATGGAATAGAAAGAAACATGGTCAATGCAGACTTCAGATGAGTAGGGAAATATTACTTTTGCAGACCAAGGGAACATGCAGACAATTTATAATGTATGTGGGAATAAGCAAGTTTATGTATCATTTTATACATTCAATTATTAACTTATTTGTTGGGCTTTGTATTTTGAAATGCATTAAGAATTAATTTACGGTTTTGATATTTCTATCTTGAATAAATTATTTCAGTATCTATTATAAGACACTGTTTGCAAAAGCATAATTGCAATGGTGGGGGTAGCAGTGCAGAATCTGTGACATCGCCGCCTACCACAAGCCCTGTGCGTAGGAGTAGACAGTGCATGGTTTGTGTGACGTCAGCTGCATGTGTGTGGCCATGGTAAGGGTTGCTGTGCTTGCCGTAGCCTTTTTCTAGTGCAGGCAGGAAGGACATCAAACAGGAAATTGGTATCTGAAAAAAATAAGTAGGGCAAAGGCTTGAAAGTGTCACGTACTATGTGATTGCATTCATTACCTGGAAAAAAAATGTTTATACTGTATACATGGGTTCTAACTTTTTGTTTTCTCCTTGCTGCGTGACACTAGCTGCGCACAACTCAACCTCTGATTGTTGAAAACCGTTGTTGGTCAAAAAATTGGCTCAAGTGGTTGGCTGCCAGTGTCTTTCCCCTCCTCCTCACAACATCGTGCTCATAAACACGGTGAACCCATGTATTTGCAGCAGATTTTTTGAAGCTCAGTTAGACCAGCTGCTATCGGACTGTGATTAGAAAATCACATTATTTCCTGCAGCGCTTGTAGGCCTCGCAGTCCACCGCTGCGTAGCCATGGCCGTAACTACCATTGAGGACACAGAGGTCATGTCCTCTGTATTTTTTTCCAGTGGCCTAATGTAAAATGTAGGATGAAAATCGATAAATGATCAACAATGATGAATTCAGTCTGTATACGCCATCCCCATTTATCCTCAAGGCAGTGATTAATGAAAACAAACTGAAGTGTTTGAAGTGCTGTTCTAAATGTACTAGCACTAGTGCTCTAAATGTACAGTATGCAGTACAGCACGCAGTATTTGACCTCGGTATTTCACAATGTCTGGTTACGGCCCTGTGCGTAGCGTACCTTAAATCTACTGTTGAGCTCGTATCTGATGATGAGCTCCACGAAAAGCGTTTGCAGGGCGTGTCCCGAGCTGGCAGCGTCCAGGGCAAACACGTCAAAGTTCCAGCGGTCCACATCCTGAGTGTGTGGAGGAGAGATAAGGGAGGAGGACATGCTTTTATTCAAATATCGCCTCATGCATCGCACAGGAACGGGGTTTTGGCATAATAACCACGGTTATCGGCATATATATTTTTTTTATCCGTGTGATTGTTATTGTATTGTTTTTGTAAGTCAAAACTGACCTGAAGATAGCCTGCGGTCAAATTTAAATACAGATAATAGAAATAGCGGAGAACATGAGACAATAGCATGTAGCAGGAATACAAACTCGATGGTCTTTCCTAGAATGTACAACGTGCTGTACACAAAGTATTGGTAGGCTAGGACCGGACTTCTTCCTTTTTGCCCTGTCTCCTGTTACGTGCATCTGATCCAGTTGCAGAAAATTGCAGTTTGAATGAAATAAAAGGCAATTATGAATAAGCCAAGTATGAGATGTCATCAAGTCAGTTCAAACACGCTCAAAGTGACCAGTATATGTATTGTATGCTATATGTTGTTGAAAATGGGAATTTGGGTGCTCTGTTGTATTCTGATAGTAGAGGAGTGCAAAGGTTCTGTCTCCACAACTCAAAACTTCCCAAAGTCTAATGAAGGACGCAAGTCAAAATTCAAAGCCTCTTTTCTTTCTTTCTACTATTCTTTCCTTTTTGGTCCATCACCTGAATGTGCATGCCTTAAGCCTGTACTGTTCCTCATTTTAGTACACACACTCATGTTCAATTCTGTAACTGGTTGCACTGACGGTAGGGACGAATTTGCGAACTTTGCCATTCATTCCTATGAGAGAGGCGAAGGCAGGCGAACAGGAGCGAAGCGAAGAGAAATTATTAAAGAAAGTTTAATGTTATGCAAATGAGGAGCGAATTCGCCTTCCGTGGCCCAATCAAATCAACAACATAACTGTTCCATTCCATTTGATTCGCCGCAACGACCTGATGACGGTTGGATTTTGCCTCTCTTCGCTTCGCTCGCTTCGCCTCCTATGTGTCCCTACCATGAATGTCTATAGCGGTGCAGAAACGTGAATGAGGCATCCCTCACCCTGAGACAGTGTGTG
>NC_085870.1:8290384-8297884 GCF_034702125.1 Engraulis encrasicolus
ACAGTCATGCAAGCGATGGCCTCCTTTCACCCGTGGTTTGGCTCTGGGTGCATAGGACACAGAGAGTCATTAAGGCATATGCTCCTGTCAGTTAAGCCAAGATATACTACATGGGTGAAGTGATTTTAATAGCTTAGCTTAAGCGCATACCACAATGTCAAATGTTGGTGTCGTAGTTTTGCCAACATTTCTTCATTAATATTTACAATTATTTATTGGAAATTAACATAATATCTTCACATGTAGAATATCTTCATTTTAGAGATGTTTTACTCTTCAATGTGCTTCTGTATATTTCTGGGCCCTTTCTGTGTGCCTAAAGACTGTCAGCTGCCCTGTCGTGAATCAGTCAAGGTGTCAAGAGTTCCTGCTCTTGCAGTGGCTCAAGACCAAGTATAGCTGAGGGTCAGTCCACACTGACATGGCCGAAGGTCGGATAACTGGGCCTGTAGGCTCAAGGTCTGAGCCTACGAGCTGAGTTCATGGACACTAGCTATTGAATATGGTATGCTCCGCCCAAAGAGCCAATCGGTAGAGAAGATTCTGAATTGACCATGCTTGGTGACTTATTCTTGTACTAGTGTCATTGTGCTTAGCAGGGTGAACAGTTACCTTTTGAGGATGCAATGTGATGTAATGATGTCATACTTTGGTGTTTAAAAGAGCTGACTTGCTACGCTAGCGCAGAAGAGCTGGGGACGACTGGGGAAGCGCTTGGCGGATGGGCGTTAAAGCCCTGATGCTAAAGGCACTATGCTACATTATGGTATTCTAAGGGTTAACTGAATTGCTCTTCTCACTTGCAATGTATCAATAAATGTAACTTTCTTGATGGCAATGGCATTCGTCTTCTCCTGTGATTTCCTGGCTTCTGGTTTCTCTTCTCCTGCACAAAGATGGGTAATGTATGCTTATGGCTGATTGGGTCCAATGAACTAAATAATAACTAAGTATGTAATAGTGATAACAATAATATAAATACTTGGGTATTAATTGGTAAATGGTAAACTTACACGAGTCAGATGGCGGGTGGTTATCTATTGCAATAGCCCATATTAAGTCTTATTAATTAATAAAAAAGTTACCACATTGGCTTGTGGGCAAATAGAAAACATACCATGATACCACACCATGCCATATTCTATGTAGAGTAAAGACTGTACTGTATAAGATTATGCTGTTTTAATAACCACATGCTGAAATATTTATTTATGACGACATTCATGAAAAATAAACACTTTTGAAGACAAGTCTTTGTTATATCCACCATGTCACCTTTGTGCCATCCAACTATACCAGAGATTCTTTAAGTATAGAGATATGCCAACATAATAGGTTTCTATGGGCACCTAACATGACCAGGTTCCGGTCTGCCTAAAGGGACGTGTCATAATACTCCTGGCATTGAATAAAACAGTCCTTAGGTCTGCCTAGGTCTGCCTAAAGGGGGATTCCCCCCCCCTCCCCCTTGCAATAATAGAACCCGGAAACAATGGGCCAATGGAACCTCTCTCTCTCTACTCTCTCTGACTATACTGTCGCACAAAGGCCAAGTGCAGTAATTACACATTCTGTCAAAGTTGAGTTTAGACTGAACTTGGTCTTCACAACACCTCCTTTATTGTGAGACAAAGCCTTATGGTCCAAATGTGTCCCGTTTTTCAACCTAATACCAATACTTTAACCCATTTTAACCTAAGCCCTTATTTGGGAAAAGGTTCCTTCTCCCTATTAAAACCTAAATAGCCCAGCCTCCGAAGCACATAAAAACATCAAATAAGTTGCATTTAATAGCTTCATTTTGCACTAGAATGTTTTTTTCTGCTCTAACTTACCCACATTTTTAATAAAACACCTCAAATTTCAAGAACCTGAATGCAGCGTATATGTCGCTCCAGGACACAATGGGTTAAAGGCCTTTTTCTCAGTACCAATGAACCAATGTTGACATAGTTACTGCACTTTGCCTTTGTAGCACAGTATTCCTCTCTATACTGTATCTCTCCAAGTATTTATGGTACTTGTGTGCATGAAGGCACATATTCAGTGTTCAGCTGGTCAACATCTTTAAAATAGCCTGAACTACTGTATAACATCAATTTTGAGCATCCTTGTTAGATTGTCTTCCCATATTGACAGGCCACAAGGTACTGTAGTCCAATTTCTCATATTGCTTTCAACAACATAGCTTGCATGTTTTTAGTCGCGTGCAGCACCAGAAACCGGTTTGCCTTTTTGAAGGGTTTCCACGCGACATAAGTCTGTGGACCTTGTTTTCTATCTGCATGCATCAGCTAAATACGCTGTTTAGGAATCAGTTGGAGCTGATATGGCTGGAATGCCATGCTGAAGGGCAGTGACGTTGTTGTTCTAACTAATCAGCGTGCTTTGAAAGTGATCCAGGCCTTTTTTGTTGTTGTGATGGTGGCTAAACAAGCCCCACCACTAATCAGGGCTGCTGACAGCTTTAACCAGGACCGGGACAAGAGTCATATGAAAGGGCCTCCTGTGATTACATACAATATAATGGGGACCCAATTCTGGGCCCCCCTCTTTTCCTTGACCCGGGACAACCGACCCGTTTGCCCCACCCCTTGTCGGCTTCCCCACCACTGATTACCGTCTCCACAACCAGGCCATGTGTCACCCATTTCAGACAGGCACGTCTCTCATCATTGTTCTGCGATTGAACTCGGTCGTGCTTAGACGGTTGTGTTTGTGTATACATGCCCCGATAAGACACCGGTGCATGACGCCAGGCTTTTGAAGGAAGTCTGCGAAGCTTTGGCAACATGTTGAAGCCATTTGCGGAGTGATTGAGCTGTGAGTGTGTTTGAAGCAAAAGACTGCTGCTGCAGGACAACCATCAATGTTAAAGCAACATTACAAAAATTGTTGCTTAAGTATTTTTTTTCCACATCAAAAATATTGGTAACACTTTAGAATAATGGATGCAAAAAAGCATTATAAAGACCTAATAAATAATTAACTATTGATGAACAAAACATTAACAAACGTTTGTAAATGACTAGGAAATGTAAACAAATGCTTGTAAATGACTAGGAAATGCTATGTTAACATTTTATATTTATCAAACATTTACAAGTTGCTTGTAAATGAATAAAATACTATGTTATAAGGTGTGTAAAATCTTGAATATATCATTTGTAGATATTTTATAAAGCATTAATAAAACTTAGTTTATAATAAAAACATTTGTTAATGTTTTATTCATCATTAGTTAATTATTTACTGAGTCTTTACTAAGGAACATTATTATAAAGTGTTACCAAAATATTTTTCCATGAGCAAAGTGTTTTCAGTGCGTCACCAACTCTTTCTTTTTGTCTCCCTTCACGAGCTATACTTTCACAAAATGAAACGTTTTCAAGAGCAGGTCGCTTCTCTGTAGTTTCATCAAGAGACAATTCTGTTTTCAGCCTGTTGACCAGCAGAAGAAAAAAACTTTTTGGTGCTGTTTTAAAGTGATTTGCAATAAACATGATGTGGAGGAGTATCGTCCCTCTGATGATGTTAGTGTATTGTCACTGCCAATTTTCCTTTGACAATAAAAAAGCAGTTCTGGGCACTGGGTTACTGCGTGACCACCCGCCTCTTCATGGCCCAAGTGTTGCCGTGGAGACAGTAGAGCTGTCTCGCTCTCGGGGTAGGGCTGATACCGTGGCAACACAGCTCTCGGGCCCCCTCTCTAGCAGATACGGCTGTCAGCACCACATCAACACGCCTCGCCGCTTGGACGTCATCCGAGTGCCAGGCCCTTGTTTGTTGTTTTGGGGGGTAGACGGGGTGGGCTGACTGGGCAGCTAGCTGTTTGTGTTGCTGTACACCTCAAAGTCAAAATAATGTGTGCTGCACACAAAAGAACACACACTATGAAAAATGCAGCATTAATTCAACGCTTCAAGGATCAATTTTCCAGAGTGTATTTGGTCCCAGAGTACTCTCTGGGTGTTGAATTAACACTGTGTGTGTGTGTGTGTGTGTGTGTGTTTTTTTTTTTACACTTTGCCGTTTTCTTGCTGTTGTTGTTCTGAAGCACATGGTGATACTAAAGTCTGACTAGGCCATAGTTATGTGACAGTCCACCTCAAACACCACTATTGTATGTTAAAGTTGCATGGAAAAGACACAAAATAATCAGGCATATTTTTGAGCTGTTGTTGTTTAGAAGCATGTAGTGAATCTAGAGTCTGGCTGGGATGGGCTGACTAGCAGTGTGTAGTGCAGTTAGGGTTGCCAACATCCTGGGGAAAATATTAGGGACACCTCATTCGCGTGTATCTTAAGATAGGCAGATACGTAGATATTTCTTAGATGCAATTTCCTGCATTTAACTAATTCTAGGCCGAATTATGGCAAATCCCATCTGATTCCCATTTATTCCATTGCCATTTTGAAAACTAGTGTTGATTCACATGGTAAGCCTATTATGGGACAAATTGCGTCCGGTTTCAGCTCAATATTACCCCTACTTTTGTTTCTAAATACAGGGCGATTCTGTATTTCAAGGGACAGTAAGGCAACCCTAAGTGCAGTCCACCTCAAACACCGCAAACACAGTCAAAGTGTATTGCACATGGTGAGGAAGAAATCTGACATGTTCTTGCTGTCGTTGCTTTGAGCATATGTTGAAGCTAAAATCTTGCTGCGCCATAGCTGTGCCGTAATTGTGGATCAACCCAGGCCCAGGGTTGCCCGTGCTCTTCTGCGTGGCAGGGCCTGTTTTGGATCCGTGTCTACGCTGCTAGAAGATTGCTAATCATTGCTGCCAGCAGGGTTGCCGACAGGGGGGGAGACAAAGGTGTCATTTGTCCTGGTCCCAGGTAGAGAAGGGGCCCAAAAATTGAGTTTCCATTACATTCTATGTATTAGATAGGGGGCCCGTTCAGATTACTTTGTCCTGGGCCCAGAAAAAGCTGTCAGCGGCCCTGCCTGCCAGACAGGCTTCGCGCCACAGCCAGAGAGCAGCGCAAGTGAACTCTCACTCTCACTCCTTTTTAAAAAAAAAAAACCTAATTCAAGTGTCACACTACCAACAGTTAGTATGAAGTTGTTGACTCATACATCTAAGAATGGAGGGGATGGGGATGGCGCCCAGCAGAATATCCAGTCCAATCTAAATGTTTGGATGGCTGTTTGGATCCAACACCACATCATCTTATATCTTCACACAATCTCACTGTTCCTCCCACCACATAAGACTTCCTTTACGTCAGGCAGCAGGTCATTTTTTTTGCGACATAAAACAAAAACGTCTCTTTTGCCTTCGGCCATCAGATGTAAATTGTGCTTAAATTACAGTGTTGATGTCAGCATAATAAAGAGTCTCTGCCTGATGAAGGTCTAAGGACCAAAAGCTTGCAAGTCAAGTAAAGCTTCTTTGCACAAAAATAGACCTGAAGTGTGCGGATTGTCTTCTTTTTATACAGATTTTTTTTCCTGAATCCTGCACCTTCTAAACAGATGAGCGGTGGCCTATCACAACTTAAGCATAATATAGATGCCAGCATTATAACTCTAAAGAACTCAGTAGAGGAGCTATCTTTCTTCACAACTGCGCAGTCACAACACATGCTGTAGTATGTATGCCTTTAACAGGTGCCCTCTCTCGTGGGAGACAGAGAGCCGGGAGAGAGAGCGAGCAGAGGTTTACACTAAACAAAGTCACATGATATCGCTGCCATACCATTTGTGCCATGTGGGACTTGAGGTAGTTTTCCCACAGTCATGCCACATTCTCATGTCTACTCCTCAGACAGCCCAGTGTAACAAGACCTTGACGTGCACAACTCACACCACAGAGCAATGTGCACACAATCATCTGTCCACCCGTTATCATTCCACCAAAACTAATTCATGCTTAGTTGTTGCTTTTATAAAGTAAACAATGTGCTGTATGTATTACTTCTCTACAGAGCCACATATGTTTTTACCTGTGTCTCCACACCTGCAGGATAAGTAATTATGCCTTTCAGGATCACTCTATTAGCTATAAAATATTGAGAAAAAAGTTACAAAACTATTAGTCATAAGCACAAAAACAGGTGGACCATGCACCACTTACCTTGAAATGGGAGTCTGGAGGTGTTTCTTACGAACTTTCACCAACTCCGCCATCCAGCCCTGAAGTAAGCAACGTGCTTATAACCCCAAAAATACTTTTTTAACCCAGCGCTGTATAAGAGAGAGGGAGCGAGAGGCTCGAGGAAATACAGCTAGCGCACAAACGCACATACGCCCACATATAAACACATAGTGAGACAAGATTGGGGCTGGGGGTATAAACACACACACGCACACGCACACACACTGACGCACACATTCACACACATACAGTGCACACATACACGCACTCCAGGGACGCCGACAGGAATTGAGAGAGAGAGAGAGGGAGAGAGAGAGAGACTGAGAGTTTGTGGGGCAAGCGAGGCAAGGCAAGGAGAGTGAAAGAGCGCTCTCACAGCGTCTGCCAGAAGTTTCTCTGTCCTGAGACACACTTCCCTCTCTCAGCCACCACCCACTCTTCAGGAGACTTTCTGCGAAACGATTGGCCGGGCCAAATTGTGTCAGTCCCCTCTTCTGTAGTGAGTTGTGGGCTGGTGAGAGTGTATTTGACAGAGTGTATTTTAGAGAGAGAGAGAGAGAGAGAGAGAGAGAGAGAGAGAGAGAGAGAGAGAGAGACTTATGGTTGTGGGTGGGTGTGCGTGCATGTGTGTGAGAGAAAACATGTGCATGCGTGTGTATGTGTACTAGTTTGTTTGTGTGGGCGTCTGTGTATGTGTGTTGTTCTTTGTGTGTGTGTGTTTGTGGTGGGTGTGCGAGAGCAGAGCGAGAAGCAAGCGAGAGAGAAGGTGTTAGTGATGAAGTGTTGATTACAATGCTTTTAGGCAACACACACACACACTTGCACATGCACACGCACACACACACACGCACACACACACACACACACACACACACACACACACACACACACACACACACACACACACACACACACACACACACACACACACACACACACACACACACACACACACACACACACACACACACACGTACTTCAAAACTCAAATGCACACTTTCTACAGATGTCAAATGAAAGATAAAAGCCCCTTCCTCCCTCCCTCCTCAACTCATGTGGCACACAGAGAGAGGAAACAAAAATAAACACGCCAGGCTGTCATAAAAACATTCCCATAGCCAACCGCAAGGTTAAGTGCATTTTAGTTACCAGAACAATGATGAAAAAGAAAACGAGCAGAGGAGGGAAAAAAACAGAACCCGTAGAAGAGGAAAAACGAAACCGTAAATGGTACTTCTAATCACAAATGAGGTGGTTTGTCACCCCTCAGTTCAGCTCACACCTCATAGCCACCGTACTGTACAAGCAGAGAAACGTTTGAACGCTTTGTGATTCAGTGACACGCTCGGTAAAGGAAATTAGCATGGGTGCCCATGCCTTAAAAGCTTCTTTAT
>NC_085870.1:8300384-8350384 GCF_034702125.1 Engraulis encrasicolus
GTTTTGTTTTGTATTTTGTACACTTATTACCTGCAGTCCTCTGGTAATTCACAATTACCCTTGCACCTCTGTGCTATTTTGTGGTGTGTTCAGACGGGATAAGCAAAAGACATTATGATTTGTTGTAATTTGTCACACTGCACAGTGTGAGAGATGGTGCTCTTATTATGAGTCATTATGAGCTCATTCCAGTAGGTGACATTAATCTTGCCGAAATGTCATAAGTTACGTATATACTGTATATATGAGTCTTACACTACAGAATATAGGACATTGTGATAGAGCAGTGGTTGTTGCTATGAATCAGATGCAATCTGCAGAAATGTTTCACCATCATTACATTTATTGTGGCATAGAGTCAAATTGTCAGCCAGTTTAGTCATTTATTTTACATAATTATACAAATATTTTTGATACTATATCACAGCCCAGTATTACTCTTTTTATTAGTCTTATCTCTGGATAATGCATTTTCTATATAAGCAGCAAGCCCAGCGCATCCATGTAAAATAGTCTGATGATACTCAGATGCCCAAAGTTTTGGGTGCGTCATCACTTGTCTCCCCAGAGTAGAGAGAGAGAGCTCAGCGAGTAATCTAGGGACCGGCTTAATATAGCAGCATCCCAGTGCGCAGCTGTGAAGTAAGCACTTTGCCGTTACATATACATGCACAACGACCTGGGCTCAGGCCAACCCCTTGAACGGACCGCGGTGATGTCATGCATTACGCAGTTTTATGGTAATCGTACATATACAAGCTAAGTAATAGACGCATGCACATACGCATATGAATACAAACACACGTTACATGCAGAGAGATAAGAGAGAAAAACAGTTGTTAATGTATAAGGCATAATTTTTGTCACCAATTTCTTTTCCTTTGCAGTCGAGGCAAGCAACCTCTGCACAGACGTGACTTCTGCTCTTTCTCATACCCACGCCCTGACCCCCGGCCATCACTCACTGTTTATTCTCTCCCATTCAGCACATTACAACCTTTGCCTCAGTAAATCAGAGGACTTTTCTTCAAGAGCGTAACCCCCCAGGGGACAGAAATATCCCCCCCCCCATCCGATGCAACATGCGGAGAAATTTCCGACTTGAAGCACTTGAAACAGAATTATACGTCCCATAGCTCACCGGTGGCCAGATTAGTTTAACGTTTATGGGGCCTAGTCTTTTGGTAGCCGAGGAGTTACTCCCACGACAGTGCTCTCAGTTCCTCAATTTCACCGTTAATTGGTTTATTTTGTTTCAGTTGTAAAAATGCCCTTATTAAGGAGCTTCCTTCCCCCTTGTGAAGTGGTACTTGTCTTGGCAGTGGTACAGCAGTAATCAACTGCAGTCATCCAGCAGAGGGAGGACATAAGGTCTCTACAGCTGCGGGGTCCTCTCCAGGGAAGCTGACCGGGGGGGGAGGCAAAGGGGTCACTTGTCCCGGGCCCAAGGAGAGAGAGGGGGCCCAGAATTGGATCCTCATTACATTGTATGTATTGGGTTTGGGGCCCTTTCAGATGCCTTTGTCCCGGGCCCAGCCAAAGCTGTCGACGGGCCCAAGGAGAGAGGGGGCCCAGAATTGGATCCTCATTACATTGTATGTATTGGGGTTTGGGGCCCTTTCAGATGCCCTTGTCCCGGGCCCAGCCAAAGCTGTTGGCGGCCCTGGTCCACACTATCCAAACACTGGAGGCCTGGCCAGGGAGAGCTCTGGGAATGCGCTAAATACACTACAAAGTACTACGGCGCTACTATAGTGCTGTGGGTTTTAAAGCCTTAGATTAAGCATTATCTAAACTTTGCTGGTTTTGTTTAGTTTGTTATCATTTTTATCTATTAGTGAGCTTGAAAATGCAGTTAGGTTTGTAGCATCGAGAGTCGAGAGGGTCATCCCTGCTCGCTGCCTTTTCCTGGCCCAGATCCTGTAAGCTCAAGTGTTGGAGTGTTTAAAACGTCTAAAAATTGTGTTTCCATTTGCCTGCCTGAGAGATTTTCAAACAACTCAAACAAACCATCTCCCCTCTAAATCATAGCACTTGATATGACACTTCCCATGAAGTTTGTAGTCATTGAACTCAGTGAATGGATTCGTAAAAGCTTTACAATGGCTACATACTGTAAAGCTTGATAATGGTTAAAATTAGTATTCCTAACCTCAGTACAATCTCGAGGTTTTACCTTTAGACATATACAGTACAGTACGTAGGATTTAGAACCCAGAATATGATTGTCAATTGAACTTGGAAAAGTGCATTTGACATAGCATTGTAATACCTCAGGAGTACTGTATGACCTAAGTGTATGTAAATAGGTATGCATACTTAACGTATTTAACGATTGCTTTGTGCATAAAAGTTTAGAAAGTACAGTTAATATATTTAATTGTAGTATTAATAATGCATTGTTGTATACTTTAAAAATTATAATTAATTTTAATGTTTAATTAAAAATATAATTGATATTAGAAATATTTTTTTTTAAATCAAATCACAATTAACCTGAGGCCAGGTCTCTACAGTACACAACCCAAATGGCTTTCAAAACGAGCCTGCGATCGTTACCCTGCAAGTGTGTGGTGCAAGTGGCAGCAGAGCTTACAGGTTGCAGGTGGATATCCAGCTCTCCTGACTGAGCCCATAGCTGGGTGGCGCGCTGTCATGGAGGAATGGACTCATCCCCTCCACCTCCTCCTCCTCCACTCCTGGTGATGCCTTACTGGCTGCTGCTGGTTTCGTTGCTGGTGCTGGTGCTGGTGCTGCTACTGCTGCTGCTGCTGCTGCTGGTAGAGTTGCTGCCATTGGATTGGGCTGGGTTTGGTTTGGTTATGGTCTGGATATGGATATGATAATGCAGTGTGTGGTGGCTGTGCTGCACCTGTCTCTGAGTGTCTCTACAGGGCGGATACAGCAGCTATCTATTCTCTCCTTTTATTTTCCATTGCGGCTCAGCTCAGCTCAGCTCAGCTCCACTCCGTCATCATCGCTACCTCTGGAGAGGCCCAGGCGGCCCAGTGCAAATGAGCTGGGGACACTGTGTGTATGACACTTGTGTGTACGACACTTGTGCGTGCGGGCGTGCGTGCATGCGTGCGTGCGCGTGTGTACTGTATGTGCGCGTGTGTGTGCGCGTGTGTGCGTACACACATACACAGGAGTGTGTGTGTGTGTACACACATACACAGGAGTGTGTGTGCGTGTGTGTGCGTACACACTTACACAGGAGTGTGTGTGTGTGTGTGTGTGTGTGTGTGTGTGTGTGTGTTTGTGTGTGTGTCTGTGTGTGTTTAGTAATTGTACAGTATGTGTGTGTGTGCTGACAGCCAACCATGTGGGCATGTTTGTGAGCGAGCGAGTGTGTTTGTGGTTGGGCTTTGCAGGAAATCTGTGTTTGCCAATGATGTGACTTCTTGTCAAGACTGGTAATGCAATGACAAAGCAGAGTTCGCCGCGCAGACGCGACAGGAATAAAAAGACAACACACACACTCATTTTGAAAGACGTTTAAAAGGGCTGAAAAAAAATGTACGGCATGTCATGATGCATAAAATCAGGCGTGGGACAATATGGTTTTAGCCTTTAAATTTTTTTCGTAGATAGTCATAATAATGACAAAAACTTTCAATGATCTCATGTAGACAGAATTACTTCCCGACCGTCCTCTGTTCCGTATCCACACAAGGTCCTCCGAGTCAGACACACCAAAACATGACATTTCCTTCCTCACGTGTTCCCTTGTGTCCCCCCTTGTGTCCCCCCCTTTTGTCTGGTGACCCCCCCAGTCTCCAAAGGGAGTGGCTTGTGTTGTTGTTTTTGGCTTCGATGGCACTCTGGGTAACACTTTATTTGAGGGATACATCTATTAGCACTAATACATACAATGTTAATACCTGCATAAGTAACTTGTAAGGCATCTACTAAGCAAACGCTAAGGCCTACTAGGTCCTTACTAAGATTAAATTGGTAATAAATCCCTCATTGTGCATGAACAAGACATTTGCGAATACATGCCTAACAAATGTTTGATTTTGCTTTGTACTGTACATGCCTTACAAGTTACTTATACAGGCACATTCTATGTATTAGTGCTAATAGATGTATCCCTAAAATAAAGTGTTACCGCACTCTGTATAGTGTGTTTGCTCCAAACACTGTCCGTGTTCGTTCACAAATCAGTATGTGTGTTTGAGTGTAATTTTGGCCGCAGTGCTCTACTTCAGTGGTTCCCAACCTTTTTCTTCAGGGACCCACGTTTTACTATGGTAAGCTTTGGTGACCCAAC
Source organism: Engraulis encrasicolus (assembly GCF_034702125.1). Classification (NCBI taxonomy): domain Eukaryota; kingdom Metazoa; phylum Chordata; class Actinopteri; order Clupeiformes; family Engraulidae; genus Engraulis; species Engraulis encrasicolus. Next base: position 8,304,661 of record NC_085870.1, read on the forward strand.
CATGCGAGCGCCCGCACGAGAGGGAGTCACAAGATGCCCTCTGTTTCATACAAAAACTTATTTTAGTTATTTTATTCCTCAATTTGTCTGGTCGAATACAGAATAAATGTTAAATGTAGCACTTACTTGCTTCTATACATATATTAGTAAATGCTTTGTCATTTATTCAACATGGGCTATATATATTTTAAATGAAACCCCTTAAAATCAAGAGGGCTCCGCGACCCTCTGTGGATCTTTGGCGACCCATAAGTTGGGTCCCGACCCATAGGTTGGGAACCACTGCTCTACTTCTTGAGACATGACCGCTCTTGAGACCATGTGTCCTTCCTGCTCTATCACAGGGGGGTGTGGCGATGGGGCTGTTTTGCGGTGAGGGGCAGGAGGGGTGTGTGTGTGTGTGTGTGGGGGGGGGGGCAGTTAGGGGGTAGTTCATTGGGGCCCCATTTGTTTCCTCTTAACCGCAGGTCTCTTGCTGATTTCACACCATGACAGAGGGTGCAGATGCAAAGCTGCAGTATACAAACGCAACACACACTACAGTGTATCATACATGAACGCGCACACAGACACAGAGTGGTGCACAAACACGCACGCACGCACGCACGCGCACACACACACACACACACACACACACACACACACACACACACACACACACACACACACACACACACACACACACACACACACACACACACACACACACACACACTTGTATTACTAATTTTGTGACAAAACAATCCCTAAGGCTAACGTGTGAGTAAACAAACGTTTCAGTAGTTTTTTCATCAACAACAAAACAACATATTTAACGGCTGTGAGGACCGACCAAAATGTCTTAACAACCTCAAATGTGAAATGTCAGGTTGTGGTTCTCACAATGGTGGTATAATAAGTACACACACACACACACACACACACACACACACACACACACACACACACACACACACACACACACACACACACACACACTTGCGTACGTACTGCATACCTGCCGACCATTACGCATTTTGTGTAGCAGATACGGATTTTGACATCAAACTACGGCGCTGTCACTTCAAAATACGGGAAAAACCAATAGCAAAGTGTATTCATTGGACCCAATACATTGCTCTGTAGACTTGCAACCAGACAGAGCCATATCTACGCAAGTACGGCCAGCATATCCATTGGCCAGCAACGTGTGTGTGGGGGAATATTGACCAATCAGAGCGCTAGTTAGAGGTCTTCATTTGTTGCGCTGCGCTCCTCGAGTCGAGCCATCAGCTGCCTGCCGATAGAAAGTTTGCTTCGAAATCACACAAGAGACATGGGTAATACTCCTATAATCTCTGACACAAGTGTCCTCCTCCTGTCATCATGTATTATCCAACTTGGTACTGTCGCTGTAGTTTTACAAGTGAGCACCGTCAAAATCACCGTTTCAAAGGTAAATGGGCTTTGAGAAAGGTGACTATGTATGGGAATAGTGAATTGCGTCCAGTTGCTAAATCCGTAAACTTATGAAAATAAAGACTGAGGTCTGTCGTAATGGTTCACCCAATGTTTCGCCGTATTTGACGGCAATATGTTGTTGCTTGTTTTGATATTGGACCGAAACGAGATTACTTCCGAATGAGAAAATGTGTCGATGACTGCGCTATAAATTAGCAGATTAGCAGCAAACTAAATTCGGTTTCCCTTTGCGTCGGATCATTTTAACTCGGGAAAATAAAGCGATAGTTCTAACGGTTGTGCTCGGAGTACATCCGTAACCTACCATGACACCGTATAGGAATACTGTTCCCCCCTGAGTCGTGGCCCATTCTGTGAACAGGTGTAACAGGTCGTGCGTCATACCAAATGCATCACTCCACGACTACTATCCGTAATCACGTATGGCAATCTATTAATAAAATCAATTCTCCTATCATCATATATGTGCCGAACAGTGAACAATAGCCAACTCATGGCGGCAGATGAGGGTAGATAGGCCTACTATTATACAGAGAAGTTAAAAAAAAAGAAGCGTGCATGCCCCTCAAAAGTTACCGTGGAAGTTCCAAAAGCATTGGCCATTAGCTCCCTTCCCTCAGTAGAGCCACTACGTGACGCATTTTGTACTGAATGAATGCAAGTGTGATTTTGATGTTAGCCCCCAAGGTAATAATATTAACCTGATATTATCCTAGTTTAGATCACACTTGTCTTTATCTTTTTCTCTACTACTGATGCTTCTTCACAGTAGGTGACAACATCACCATTTATTAATATTGGGGGAGATGATGTAAGAATCATTACAATTCAACTTTTTGTTCATAAAAATCACTGAAATGCCTCTGTATTATATAATCAAAGTATACATTTTCCTACATGTACCTTCTACAGCCAAAAAAAATAATCAGCAAATGCTTCAATTTCATACTCAATTCCAGCTCCTTAACACCCCCCAATTGACCAAATGCTCTGTTTGGCTGGTACATAGGATAACTTAATATAGCCACTTACTAGCCAGACTGGTGGTATGTTTGACTAGTAAGATTAACAGCCATATTGGCTGGTGATCAATAAAGTTAATTTAGGGGCCTGAATTCCAGCACACTATATCATAGCATTTTATTGGTGTTATGGTGTGGAAAAAAAAAAAAACACATCTTCCATGAAAGTTTAATAAATTATGGTAGTTCAAAGCACTGTGAAGAGCAAGATAAACTATTTGCCAGATACACGGGATGTTAGGCTAAAATGCATTAAAATGCAGGAAATTGCATCTAAGAAAAGCATTTTTTTTCTGGGGGAGGACCCCTATACCCCCTGCCTGAATGAAGTGTCTCATATCTTCCCTGTTGACATTTGGCAACCCTAGGTGTAGGGCAGACTATGCAAAACAAAGTAGCCTCTCAGATGGGCCCGCCGGCGGCCCCGTTGCTTTGCCATGCCAAGTTGTTGCGCCGTGAATTGCCGCGCCGCGATAAGTTGCTACTCAAAAAAAATGGTAAAGGTTGGCAGGTATGGTACTGTAGGTAACACCTTCTACTGCTGTTTCCTGATAATGCACTTTGACATAGATCTAAGTGCTGCGTGAACACCATATCTGATTAAAATGTGAAGACTACGTTTCACCGCTACAGTCTCCACAGCGCGACCCTGGTGTCTGCAAGAGGGAGGAGGGGCGCGAGACAAAGACAGACCCTGCCGTCTGTCGTGTTTGTTTGGCCTGCTACACAGCACCCTGGGGTCCTAGCTTTTGTGTGTGTGTGTGTGTGTGTGTGTGTGTGTGTGTGTGTGTGTGTGTGTGTGTGTGTGCGTGCGTGTGTGTGTGTGTGTGTGTGTGTGTGTGTTTGCGTGTGTGAGTTTGAGTGTGAGTGTGTGTGTGTGTGTGTGTGTGTGTGTTTGCGTGTGTGAGTTTGAGTGTGAGTGTGAGTGTGTGCGTGTCTGGGGAATGAAGGGGAGATGCTGAGGCTCATGGTAAAGTGTGTAGTCTGCCGCTTCTACTGCTGAATATACAGACGTTTTAATTAGCACCTCAGTGGCATGGGAGTGACACGTACACACACACACACAGACACTCACAAGTGTGTGTGTGCATGCATACATTCAAAGCTCTTGCGATGAGGGCTAGGAAGCATGTGGGCACATCGCAGACTTGACACACGGATATGGGTCAAAGACGTCCAACATGTCCTACAGTGCAACGGATACTTTTGCTTACTGTAAAAGCAAAGAAAGAGATTTTTTTATTTTATTTTTTTGCCTTGGTTTTCATGCATTTACTTTTCAAAAAATGTTTTGAAATGTCATGTTTTTCACAGTTACAGTAAGCAAAAGCATCTGTTAGCACTGAAAGACAGTGTCATGTTGGACGTCTTTGACCCGGATACTGTAAAAATCTACCTCTTGTGTATTTGCCTGTTTCTCTCTCCACGTGTCCCTTTATCTCTTGCACAGATATTATTTTAATTATTTTATTTAATTTATTATTATTTCTGTTCCCCCTCTCCATTTTTTCCTTCATTCTTGAACACACGCATGCACATGGACACACGAACACAAACACAAGTACATGTTTTTCATAGGGTTCCATGTGGGCACACACTTCACACACAGATATTATTTCACAAATCTCGTTCATACTCGCTGTTTTACTCCTCCCCCTTTGCCACTGGGCACACACACACGCACATGTGAGCGCACAAACACACATGCACACATGCACAGACGCACAGACGCACACACACACACACACACACACACACACACACACACACACACACACACACACACACACACACACGCACAACAGACCAGTGTGCAATGACACACAGAATGCCCACCACAAAAACCCGTACCAGAGTCAAAAATGACTTCCAAATAAGCAGAGACATAATTTTTCGCATTCACAAGTAGGCTAATAATAATCATGACATGCTTTTTTAGTTTTTATTATTCAAATCATACACAATTAGTAAAGAATTAGTTTTATTAAGATAAATAAGCTTGAACTTGAATAGTTTTGCAGTATCATTATGCGGTTGTATAATAAGACCTACTGTTAATATAAAATGTAAAATCAGTTTGTGGAATGGTGGAAAAACATCGCCAGGCTAGGAGTGCCGTGGTCTGGTCTTGAGCGAAGCCTGGGAAAAAAGGCACATGTTGTTTGTTTGTTGTTTATTTGTTTTGGTACAGTGCGTTCCTGGGGAGTGGATATTGAGGCAATTTGAATTCCTACGGTCCCCACCGACGACCTTCCTACCCACCGTGTCGGCTCCGTGCCTGTGTCATAGCCAAACACCAGGTGTTTTACTGCTGCTGCGCTAGTGTGACAGTGGGCGTGGAGAGAAAGTTGTTCAGTGTGTGTCTGTGTGTGTGTGTGTGTGTGAGAGAGAGAGAAAGAGAGCAAGAGAGAGAGACTGTTTATGAATGTGTGTGTGTGTGTGTGTGTGTGTGTGTGTGTGTGTGTGTGTGTGTGTGTGTGTGTGTGTGTGTGTATGTGTGTGTGTGTACTGTATGTGCGTGCATGTGTGTGTTTGTGTGTGAGTGTTTACTGCGTTTGTGCTTCCCTGTGTTTGTGTGTGTGTATGAATGTGTGTTCGTGAATATGTGTGTTTGTGTGCGCACACTGGGCCTGGATCAGCCGAGGGTATGAATGAAGGTCTTGTACACCTCCCGGTAGGCGTTGCGCAGGAGCACGTATGGGAAGCAGTTCTCCAGCATGTCCTGCGTGAGGAACGGCGAGCCCTCCACAATCTGCACAAAGAAGGAGCCCAGAGGGGCGAAGCTGAGCGCCGTGAAACTCAACATGATTCATACAGTTCACTACAGTACGTGCTAGGGCTGTAACGATACACTCAACTCACAATTCGGTTTGTATCACGATTCATGACCTACAGTTCGATACACCCCACGATTTCACATTTGCAAACATTATAAACTTTATGAATAAAAAACTATGATAGTTTATAGGTAGAATAGGTTACAAGAGGCTACTAATGATTATTAAAAGTTTCTAAACAATAGTTGATGCTTGGAAGCGTTATCACCTCATATCCTGTGGTTGTTTTCTGGGCTGATGTGTATCAAAACTCTAAAAAGGCGTATCACGATACTGCCTCCTTGTATCACGATACAGTATCCTAACTCTGTGTATCACGATTTCTCGGTTCGATACAATATCGTTACAGCCCTAGTACGTGCAAATAAACACTTTCTTTCCACAGTGATTTACTTCATGGAGGCGCTCGGCTGCTGAAGCACTGTGCTGCAGCCCACACATATCCAGGAGAGGACTGGAGAGGCAGAGGCCAATCAGAAGCCATAATATAAGTGTGCTTGTAGTAGTCACTCAATGTAAAGTGGTACTACGCGGGCACAGTCTCACAACAACAGCGTTGCACAATGTGTTCCGTAAATTGAAGCAGTCAGGAAATAAATCAGCTCTATGTTTTGTAGACTTTTAAGTTGATGCGTTTTTTTTTGCTATTGTTCACAAGGGCCCGTCTTAGCTTACAGTAGTTGGTAGTAGGTCTTTACATACATTTATAGTGATACTGTCCCATTTTTGGAAATACGCTTATTTTATACCTCTCCTTGAGTTAAATGATTGGGTTTTACCTTTCTCCTGTTCTCTCAACCGTTCTCTGGGTATGGCAGTGCAAATATTACCTCCATGCTAGCAGTTAACATTGAGTCCTATGAGACCAGCTGGTGGCTAACTGGTCTTATAGGACTCAATGTTAACTGCTAGCTTGGAGGTAGAATTTGCACTGCCATAGATACTCAGAGAACGGTTGAAAGTAAAGGAGAATGGTAAACCCCTACTATTTAACTTAAAAATGGGACAATATCACTTTAAAGAAGTAAAAAAACAGTGTGGGGGAAAATCACTACATAGCTCTCATAGCAGGTAAGCATAACAATTAATTATTATAATAGAATCAGTGTATGTAGTCTGAGCGTACCTGATGTAGGAGGAGATAGACTGAGTCTCTGTTTTTGACCTCGGCTTTCTCTGCAGTCTGCCCCAGTTGAAGGAACGTGGAAGACGCCACCTGTAACATCGCACCACAAAACAGTTATCTCAATAATAGTCATGCAACATGCTGATGCAAAACATTTCCACCATGCAATTATGTACAATGTGGCCTATAAAGATACTGTATGTAACACTTAATGTTGAACAATATCCAATCTCTAAAGTGGAATCCTGCAAGGAGCACCCTATGCAAAATTGCTCCTCAAATGCATCGGGCAGCCCTGCACTCCTAACCGTTCACCTCCATTTGATAATAGTAATTTGTGGACTAGCAGTCAAGTATATCCCCAAGTGCTACGTTTTCATTTGTGAGATTTTACTGTACAGTGCTGAAAGATTAGCCATGATTCATGCATTTATTTACTTTGTTAAATAGCAGGTGGTCATTTATTTTTTTAATTAAGGGAAATGTTTGTGTGGGGAGCCATGACGCACCAAGAGAAACTCTTTCAGATGCTGCTGGATGTTCTCGTTGAGTGTGGTGAACATGGCGGCAGACAGATGGTTGATGGCCGTAGCGAGGCAATGGATGTTGTTTTGATGCCCTGAGGGGGGTTGCGGGGTAGGGAGGGAAAATAAGTTAGAGAAAATAGGAGCCCATGGAGAGACAATGTTATTCAAACAAACTGCTCGCAGCAGAAGGCTCGCAACAGTTTTTTTTTTCCACCTGGACATTAGAGCTCTGTTTGTTGAGGCTGTGAATGACTGACGACAGATTATCAAAGTGACCGTTTAGAAGTCGTTAAAATCATTCCTAAACAGGCTGGGAACGCTGAGGAAACACGAGTGCTCTCTTAGGGTGTCTGGAAGCAGAAAGTGCAAATAAAACCGTTTTGCTCTCCGTCAATGGAAAGTTCACCGGAAAAAATAACATGGAATAAATGCCATCCTCTGAGCCCTGCACTGCAACATATTTGGTATTTTGTGGCTCCTTGAGGGTTTTTTTTTTTTTCGTGAGGGCTATGGGCCAAGTATTTTGGATCAGCGGGCAGGAGGCCAAAACTAACTTCATGGAAGCACGTCAGCATTGGACATCTGTAAACAGAGCTGCGCTTTGCAGGCAGACATGGTTAATGCACGGTAAAAAAAGAGCACAATCTCGTCTCATCTCGAGCTACAAATGGACTTGCAGGCTCTACTGTCCACAAAGATATCATGGGTAGGCTGGTTGCGTTTACTGGTGTTGTGAGAATAGGATTTATTCTGCCTCTGTTTCATAGAGTGTGTGTGTGTGTGTGTGTGTGTGTGTGTGTGTGTGTGTGTGTGTGTGTGTGTGTGTGTGTGTGTGTGGGTGTGTGTGTGTGTGTGTGTGTGTGTGTGTGTGTGTGTGTGTGTGTGTGTGTGTGTGTGTGAGAGAGATGCCTTGGCAAAATGTATGCAACAGTGAGCTATATATGATTATTTTATGTGTAAATATGTGTGTTATGTCTTGTGGGCAATGTCTTTATTTATGTGTGTATGCTACTTGACACCTTAATTTCCCCCTGGGATCAATAAACGATACTCTACTCTACTCTACTCTAGAGCCTCTGTTTCAGCGGAGAATATCACGGAGCGTTACCTCCATGCTCACGGCTGTAGAAGGAATTGGTGTCAAGAGCCAAGATAGGGAGGGACACCGCGATGAATATCAGGAGAAGACCTGCAACCTTGCATTCTTCCTCCTTGGATGAGTTGTCTGCAGGAAAAAAACACACACAATGCACTAACTCATTTGAGACAGCTTCAAGGTCACAATCAACTCATTTCACGTTGTTTTCTAATTACTTTGAGAGATTGAATGGGTTCTCATGAACAAGCAGAGGTTAACCATCAGCTTTGCTGGTTTTGTTGGACACCAACCAGGGGTGTGTTTCTCAAAAGCGTAGTAGTTAGCTAGTTAGCAACTTCGATAGTTGCCAATGGGAAATTGCATTGCAAACAACAAAGTAGCTAATGCAGTTAGCAACTATGGTTTCGAGAAATCTACCCCAGACTTGCCATTTCTGTGTTGCACAAGTAGCAAAAGAAAGCTGTCAGTGGCAGACTTACCTGAGCGCATGCTAGCTATAGCAGCCACCAAGGTCGGGTCAATGCTACACTGCAAGCCTGCCGCCGACGCCAACTCGTACACACCCAGTGTGACCTGTGATCATGAGAACCAGAACACAAACAGGCAGTTCAGAACGCTGCGTTGAATTGAGGTCTGTTTACTATGGCAACTGCAATCACGTTTCCTAGAAACCCTTTTGTGGGTAGTACTCAACTCCATTCATCTAAAGAGGCACACATCACAGAGCACATGACATTTAACATCAGACAGCCGGTGCAAACCATCATCTTTCTCTGAGTGTCTGTCCGTGAGTGGTTGTTGGCCAGCCCACCTCCTGTGGTCTTTGGAAGGCCCGCGATAAGCATTTCAGGCGGTAGGCGCACAGCTCATTTTGGATGCAAAGCCTCAATGGACTGAAATACCCTGAATATGGCAGCGTGTTGTGTCTGTGAAGATTCTCCACCATCCAATTTCTAATTCAGGGTAGTCAAAAGAACTGAAGAGGAAGGAAGCAACTGGATTGTCTATTTTTAAAGCTTCAAGTTGTTTCATCTTTCATGGAAAAGGTTTCCTTTGTACTCATCGTGGAGAACCAGGAAGAGCTACATCTCTATCAGTGGAGGTTGGGCTCAAAGTCTGTGTGAATGGAGGTGGTGGTCTAGAGCAGTGGTTCCCAACCTATGGGTCGGGACCCAAACTATGGGTCACCAAAGATCCACGGGGTGTCGCGAAGCCCTCTTGATTTTAAGGGGTTTCATTTTAAAACCATATATAGCCCATTTTGAATAAATGACAAATGCATAGAAGCAACAAAATTTAAATGCTACATTAAACATTTATTCGGTTTTTGAACAAAGACGAATTGAGGAATAAAATGATAACTAAAATGAGTTTTCGCAGGAAACAGAGCGTATCACGTGACTCCCTCTCATGTGGGAGCTGGGTCACCAAAGCTAACAATGGTAAAAATATGGGTCCCTGAAAAAAAAGGTTGGGAACCACTGGTCTAGAGCCTAGTCAAGAGTACCTCCAAAAGAGGAACCCCAGTTGCTTACAAGTTAGCCCTTTTGGCAGTAATGTAATCTTTTGATGGATGGTGTCGGGCGAGCTTCAGTAAATCTAATCCACCGATCATGTTGCACCCCAAGCCCTCTCTCTCTCTCGCTGATGGCACAAATCTGGCGCGCGGCCCGGGTGCAGTCTGTCTATGTCAACTTGAACTCTGGGCTGTGACCGGGGCTACTGACGTCAGCAGGCCTGCTCTGGAGCTGCGCACAGGCATGTCTGTCATCTCTTGAGTTATCAGACGCAAGTAGGGGATTTTTATTCCCCACCCCCTCCTAACTCCTCCCCAACCCCCCCTGTTCCTCTACATCTCTCTCTGTCTCTCTGTCTCTCTGTCTCTCTGTCTCTCTCTCTCTCTCTCTCTCTCTTTCTCTCTACCGTCCGTTCTCACAGACTATACTATAGCAGAACCACAACCACAGCTGATACCATCAAATGCATCATATGACTAGCCCGACTTAAAACTGGAAATGACGTGTCCTTTTTCTTTTCTCTTCCTCCTGCCACCCCATGCCTACATTACCTACACCAAACCAGACTTAGAGGTTTGGCCATGGTGATACTTAATTGGTTACACTATGTGAGAAGCTGTTTACACGTATATGGATCTTTTTTGAAAACGCATTGGTTTTGGCCTTCCGTTTACCACGTTAACAGAGTTTTAAAATCTGCATATAAAAAAGAGATGTAGACAGGAAGCGAATGGGGAGAGAGACAGGAGGGGTCGGCAAAGGACCCGGGCCAGGAATCGAACCTGTGACTGTGTTCCATTACCCGTACTTACCGCCCTTTCCGCACTGTGTTTGGGTACGCAGGGTGTTCCATTTCTAATCGCGACGGTAAAGTGTACTGTAAATTACCCGGATAACGCCCCCAAAACGGCCATTTTTCGAAGTGTGGTGTTACTGTACACTTTTCGCACTCAACGGCCGCCATGTTTGTGACGTAGTTGAGTGCCAGATCTGTCAAACGGTTGAATCTCCGTGATAACAGCATAGTTTTGATTCCAAAGACAATCGCCATGTGTATTAGAGGCAGGGGTAACTTAAAAAAGTGTTAGCATAAGGAACAGTGCCTTCCGTGTTGAATTGCATATTGGCGGTTGGTAAACTCGGATGTCACGCGACCAACCGTCATTTCCGTTAAGTGTATCAGACAGAACGGGAATCGGAATGTACTCGCCTCGTGAATTAAGGAGGGTGGAAAGGGTACTTCACTGCACTCAAACAAGGTACACAGTACAGAGGGTGAATAATGGAACACAGCCTGTGTCAGCCGCACGGCAGGCAAGTGCCCCACCGGATGGCCACGGCATGGCCAACACAGGTGATTTCGCTAATTAGCTCATCTATCTGGCTGAAGCGGTGTGGTAGCTAATGAGGATCAGCTGGTTCGTAGATTTGGCTGGACCAAATAATGTGGCAGGGTTTTCACTCCTTGAACCCGGGATGTCCACCACAGGGAATTGGCTGGATGGCATGGCTGGCTGTGTTAGTGTGCTGTTTCCACGTAGCTGGATATTTTTATATGTGGATATTTTTTTCTCCTGCTTGTATTGGTTTTGCATTGGTTTTGGCCTTCCGTTTCCACGTAGCAGATATTTAAAATCCAGGTATAAAAAGCAGGAGAAAAAAATATCCTGTTTAGGGGGCTGAAACGCATTTGTTACAATGGAGGATTTTTTTATCCACATGTTGCGTTTACACCTAGCAGGAGAAAAAAATACCCTGCTAAAAAAATATCCTGCTACGTGGAAACAGCACTTTAGTGTGCTGTTAGGCCTACCTTTATTTCAGTGTCGGGGAACACAAAGTCCCGCAGGTTGGCAATAGGCCCCATGAGGAAAGGGCAGTGCTGCTTCATGACCTGCGGAAACATCAAATAAATGAAGTCTTAAAAAAAGGTCAGGGGAGGTTCAAGGTCACTTACTTGATCAACAAAAGAGATGATGATGGTGTCTAAGCATAATCCAATTATTTTTGTATTTTCAAGAGTAGCTACATACATCCTCGAGGGCAGCCTGTGCCATGGCTCGGAAAGACAGAATAACCCCAATGATGGTCATTCTCTTCAGGACATTTTCAGATCCTGCATAGATGGAAAAACAGAGGAGGCCATTTTAAACTCATAGTCCCCTTTTTCTCCGGGTTTCTCTGGAGTTGGAGCAAGTTTGCCTCATTTTTGCATGTTGGAAAGGATGGGATGAAATACAGTCACTCTAGAGCAAAATCACGGTAAAAGGATGCGTTTCCCTGAGGGAAATCCTTCAATGCGTGCGTCGAAAAACCTACTTACCATAGTACTACACCACTATGACAGTGCAGAAGGCCTTTAGTAATACAGTACATTAAGACTTGGTCATTGCCATTCTGGTAACAGCTAATTTATAACAGGGATTGTGCTTTGCTGGGTTAAGGCAAGATGCCCAATATAAATTTGCTGTTACCTGACTTGCAATGACCAAGTCGTATTGATTATTAAAGGCTCTGTGTAATCACATAGTAGTGTAGTGCTATGACTTTAAGAAGTTTTTTAATGACTAGTGCAGCTTTCCATTAGCATACCTGCATGCATTATGAGGCCATAGTAGACCACACAAACACATTTTCAATTTTAAATGTTGCACTCAAGATGTACAGAGAAATAAACAGGTACATGGACCCAAAGTGGGAGGGTAGGTTCACACACTGAAAAAGGTACAAGGTCTAGCACAAGGATTTTTTTTAATGAGAACAGTGCAAAGCTGACTGTAGTTTCAGGCTTCTGCCTTCATCATTATCTCTGTGCGCTGTGCTCTATGAGTGTGCAAACCTACCATGGCTCTATTTTAAATGTCTCCAAAACTATCGTCTCACAGCAGTACATTAAGTCATCTGGTCTGACTACTAGAATTACCCGGTAAACTGCAGCAGAAGCCTTACTCTAATGATTAGTCTAACCTGTCAGTCTCTTCTGAAGGACAACCATCTCCTCTGGTTTGTCAAACCTGGACTTTATCTGCATCAGGACATCCATGTTATCCGTGACCAGTTTCTGCAGAAGAATAACAAAACGAATTCTTTGAAGTAGATATTAGCATAGAAATACAACCACATCAATTAGAAAAAAAGATATCCATCCATCATACGTAGAAGGAGAAATGAGTCATTGCGCCTTTGCGTCTAACTTCTTCAAAAGCACGAAATAGAATTAAAGAATGCACTTCCTGTATGTATTAAACATTGCACTTGACATCACTTCCTGTCTGGAAATATAATTACTCATCCAAAGGGGGTGAGAGAGATGACTGTAGATAAGGAGACCATGCTTGGCCTCCATATTACAGTGAGTCAATCAAGCAGCACTTACAGTAAGTGCAATGAATCTATTTTAAAAAAAGTATTTCGAATGTGCTGAAATCAATATTCCCCCACAAATAAACATTTCATCTTGACCACATTTCATGTGGACATTTTAACAGTTTGCTTGAGAAACCACTACTGAAACCTTGAGTTCGGCCACTTGGGAGGTGATGTGCCACATCAGGTTCTCGCTGAGGAACTTCAGCCCATAAGGTCCCAGGAGCTCAGCCAGCGCCCGCATCTCTGCAACCAAACACACAGCATGGGATACAAACATTAGATCAGGGGTTCCCAAACTTTTTCCCCTGTGCACCCCCTTGTACATTTCAATGTGGTTCGTGCACCCCCTAAGCGAATATTTTGGTGTGCTGCAGGTCACGCAAGTGTGGATTCACTGCGCATTCACTGCACATTATGCACAGTTGTTTAAAGGAATCCTCTTTCCCAATAGTCTAGCAGTTAAACTACACTTCAGATGGACCCTTACAGCATACAATTGACCATACAATTAAAAACTGCTTAATGTTCATTAATACTGGATAAAAACTCACATATCCACCATTGCTCAATTCAGCTTGCGCACCCCCTTATGGCAGGCCGCGCACCCCCAGGGGTGCACGCACCCCAGTTTGGGAAACCCTGCATTAGATTATTCATACTGTAACGGTGCAACCGACTATGTTTTAAGTTTTTAAAGTTATTTTGAGTTGGGCGCCAGGCAGCACGAACACTGCCGTCGGATTAACCTGTTACCACTCCCACAATGAATAAATAACCAGTGATGACCTTGGAAATAATTCAGTTCCACACAAGAAAGTCGTTTGTTATTTTTAGTGCACTTTTCAAAATAGAATTAAACAATACAATATTTCAAATACAATAAAGTAAACCCCCCAAAAGAAATTGTCCTTACTTGATGAAATGTTTGTGTGTGAATGTGTGCAATGTGTGCGCGCTTGTGCATACGGGAGAGATGGGTCTGAGTGGATGAGAGCTGAGCAGTAGCGAGGTTTGAGAACGGATAGTGGAGCCAGGTGAACGAAGATTGAATTCCTTTTACCGTCCTGGAGTTCTGAAGTCTTCGCCCTGGTCTGGAGATACAGACAGCAAAGATTGTTGGCTGTGTGAGACCTCCTGGTCTGCGCAAGTCTTTCGTGACAACGTCCGACTCTGTCGATGCGTCCTGGTCACAGTCTTAGAACAGACGAGGCTCTTTTGCCGTTACGAACGTCAACGGTACTTCAAAGGCACATCTTCCAGGTTCAAGCTCCGCGTTGTTCTCTCTCTCGCTCTGCAGTTGTCTTCTTCTCACAAACTCTCAGCCGCCATTGAATTTGAACTTGGCCTCTTTATAGGCTACGGGGATAATTGGTGACTGCAAGGTGACATGGGAGATGTAGTGCGTAAAACAGTAACGCTGCGCTCTCACTCCAGAGGAGACAGAGGCAGTCCGTTACAATACTCATGAACGGCCATCCGGGTACTTTGCTCTTAAATTTGCGTTACTTCCCTTTATGGGTGAAAACAAACCGAATGTATCATTGACTTATGCTACATCGGCTAGCCTAAATGAACACATTCCGTGCCTCAGCCGCGGCTGTTTGGTTATATTATTTGAACAGTCGGCAACACAACACGTTTTCGGCATGTTGCGCGTGAACAACGCTAGTCTACAGGTCCGAATCTTTCGATTATTAAACCCCAACATCACCAATTGACTTGCATGGGTTGTTTTCCCCCACAAATGGGCGTAACGCACATGGAAAACGTCACGCCGTTCATGAGTATTGTCATGTTGATGGCCGTTGACAGCTTTGACTGGGGCCGGGAAAAAATCATCTGTAACGGCCCCCCTCTCAATGTGATGGAGATCCAGTTCTGCCCAAACAACCCCCTACCTACCCCCCTCCTTGGACCCGTAATAGTGTAGTACTATACTCATGAACGGCGTGACGTTTCCCGTGCGTTACACCCATTTTTGGGGAAAACAACCCATGCAAGTCAATTGGTGATGTTGGGGTTTAATAAACGAAAGATACGGACCTGTAGACTAGCGTTGTTCACGCGCAACATGCCGAAAACGTGTTGTGTTGCCGACTGTTCAAATAATATAGCCAAACAGCCGCGGCTGAAGCACGGAATGTGTTTATTTAGGCTAGCCGATGTAGCATGTAAGTTGATGAGACATTCAATTTGTTTTCACCCATAAAGGGGCGTAACGCACATTTACGAGCAAAGTACCTGGATGGCCGTTCATGAGTATGGCAGAGAGGTTTTTTCAACGACTGTTACAACGATTCACACACAGAAAGGTGCACATTATGGGGCTACATATTTCAACAAATAAGTCGCCTAATACCTATACATCACATGGTAGTGTTTCACATTTCACTGTCTTTGAGCATTTTTGAAATAAGTCCGAACAAACATTATTAATACGATTTGATTTTAAATTAACAAATAATTTAAGCTCACCAATAATCGCCCTATTTCACAAGACCTCATTTAAGCATTCTGCAAATTAACCGTGCAACACATCACTATTCGGGTGCTATTTTGCTTGCCACTTCAGTTATGCAGTGAGCAGGTGATGCAGATAAAGAGAGCACTCGGCAACAGCAATGTTTCCCTTTTATTCTGTTGCTTATGAGTGTGTTAATTAAAGATGAAGTGCCGTCTAATTTGGGAAGCTAGATGGGCTGATTAATGCACATGGTGGTGTAGTCGGGCGAGATACCGAGCAAGAAACCTCCCACCCGTAATGAGATTCATTAATGGATCTTTTGTCATCCTTTCTACCAGATCTCAATAGAGGTAGACTGCAATTGGCTAATAATATGCCTCAAAACTGTGAATCGAAATGGGCATGCGAGGGTGAAATATTATCTAACTGCTGTTTATGAAAGAGCTGTAGTGTGATGGATCGTGACCGTGTGTGTGTGTGTGCATGTGTGTGTGTGTGTGTGTGTGTGTGTGTGTGTGTGTGTGTGTGTGTGTGTGTGTGTGTGTGTACATGTATAAATCTCCTTCGCACAGCTTGCAAAGGAAGTTGGCTGAAATAGTTGGTGGGTGTC
Source organism: Engraulis encrasicolus (assembly GCF_034702125.1). Lineage (NCBI taxonomy): Eukaryota > Metazoa > Chordata > Actinopteri > Clupeiformes > Engraulidae > Engraulis > Engraulis encrasicolus. Next base: position 8,320,693 of record NC_085870.1, read on the forward strand.
AGTGGGAGGTGACCTTTCTAGCAGTGGAGTGGGAGAGCTAGAATAATACACTGTAACAAATAGCTGTTTATTTACGGCAATTCTGCAACAGCATTCTACTGTTTTTCGAAAAAACAGACAACTACTGTGAAAATATTACTTTGAGTCACATATTGAGCATAAACAGTAAGTACTGCACAATAGCAGTATTCGCCGTTGTGGAAAAAACTAGAGATGCACCGGATCCTGATTTTTAGGATCCTGCCGGATACCAGATCCACTGAATAAGATCCTGCCGGATCCGGAACCGGATACCGGATCCTACAAAAGGGTTGAAACATATAGTCTACTCGCACACGTGGGCCCTTTTTATTACGTTGGCGCAAACTATTTTTTAGACTCATTGGCTTATTGCCACACTGCCTGCCTGCTAGCCGCTTCCAAAGGGATTTCACTCCATGCAGTGATAGGGGTTGTGAAAGACTGAAAAGCCTAGGCTAGACATGCACCAGACCCTGATTTTTAGGTAACATGCCGGATACCGGATCCACTGCTTAAGATCCTGCCGGACCCGGACCCTGTGAAAAACTCTATTATCCTGACGGATCCGGAACCAGAACCGGATCCGGTGCATCTCTAGAAAATAACAAGTTATTTTAGGCAGCACCATTGAAACCCATTCATCCTCCACTTGTCCGTGATCACCATCAAACTTCAATACCACCTGAAGAACTGAAGTCATTCTGACTGGTTAAAGATTATCTGATACTATCAAGCATGATGAAACAATTTCTAAGGAAACTACAATACTTAAAAAGTGCTTGATGCAGCAAAGTGTGAGTAGCACATGCATTTTGATAGTGATGAAAGTGTGAATGGCTGAAACATGTTAAGAACTTGTAACACTCTTGCAACAAGCAGCCCCATCTAAACCAATCTGCTAATCAGTGCCTGGCCTCACCTGAGTAGGGCTGTTATGCCATTATTCAATTACGGGCGTCACCTGCCAAGGGCCTGATGACTCTGGTCACATGGTACTCTTGCACCTGTATATAAATCTGGACTATCAACACTTCAGTTGCTTGCCTGCCTGCTGGCTGGTCTGCATGGCACAGCATAGCACTTGCTTGCCTACAAGCTTGCCTACAAGCTTGCTTACATGCTTGCACACTTTCCTCTTTGTGAAAGCTTGCTGTATGTGGCATCATTTGTGGCATTGTTGCATATAGTGTGCCTGCTGTAAATTAGGCATTGCTTTGAGAGCTAGCTTGTAGTGCTGCTTGTTTGCTGTGCTACTTGGTGTAAAATATTTTTTTAAAGACTGACCAATGCTATATTCATCATTGGCTCATCAAGAGATACAGTAAAAAGCCCACCTTGCACACTATCATTGTAACATAGCACTGCGTACTCTGAAATTGTATTCATGCCCACACTTTCAAAGGACCACCGCAAACCATTTTATCAATACAGCATAGCGCCATAGTGTCATGCTCAAGGCACTCCAGTCATGGTCAACGATGGGAGGGTGGGGTGGTAACATGGCCAGGGTTAGGTACCACAGTTATGGAGAATGATGGGTGGGGTGGGAAGTTGCCATGGCCATATTCATGAATACAACTATGACCCAGTATTTGCCTGTCATCACACAGTACAATTCAACTTTTTAACTGAAATGTACTGTTCTTTTTCTGTAGAGTACTGTTATTTAACAGTTCAATTGCTGCTGAAAAAATGTTATATACTGTGATACATTAAACAGCAATGAGCTGTATTTGATTTTTGGTGTGAAATAACAGTAGAATTACAGGTAAATATAATTGCCAGTAACTGCCGTTATTTTGCAGGGAAATTTTCTTAGAGTGTATATACAGTGATAGATAGAGCTCTATAGCCCAGAGGAAGAGGAGAATGTGAAGGTGGAGGAGCTGGAGGAGGCAGATGAAGACAGAGGCAGAGGATGACAAAATGTTCTCTCCTTATGTTATGTCGGGGAGGATTCTCATTCATCATGTAGTGATGTCATTATGTAGTTATCTGCTACGTACTGTACATTGCTGTTTCAGGGAACGAAAGACGGACCCTTTCTGTTGTTGTTTTTTTTTCAAACATACATTTCTCTGTCCATTTTTTTTCTCCTCACTCACAAACACCCTGCGGTGTTAGCTGTGCTTTTGAATAATAATAATGATAAATAATGCTGCTGGTTAATAGAGTTGAAGTAGGATGCTCTCCCTCCGTCTACTGGTACTGTAGTAGGCTCTCTCATCTGCCCTACTGAGGGAAACCGCCTTTAAGCTTTAGACCCGCTCTCTGTCTGCCTGTCTCTGATTAACTGTCAGCTAATTGCTCCCTCGTGTCATCACACACCTGCGTTTGCCGCCAGGACCGCTGACAGCTTTGACTGAGCTCGGGACAAAATCATCTAAAAGATTCCTTTTCTCAATGCATACAATGTAATGGGGGACTCAATTCTACCCAACCCCCTCCATGGGCCTGGGACAACTTGCCTATTTGTCCCCCCCTTATTGCTGGCCCTGTTTGCCGCACATGCACTTGAAATGTAGTGCTGCTGTGCTTGAGGGTTTGTGATCTGTTTCCTAATTACGTGGTCCATTCACGTCTAATGAGCTTCGAGTGAAAGCAGAGTGCCGAGTAGCTGGGCCACTAAGCTTAATTGATTGAACCAAACAGTAATTAGGCAAGCTGTCACAATATCAGTGTCTCTCACTCCTTGGAACTGACAAAAAAAAGGCCCACCGTGCCCTTCTGTGCACATTGTGCCCATGCCATTGTTCTTATGTAGGCATCATTTTGCCAGGGGCATGTACAGTGAAAGCTTTGCACCCCTTGTAAGGCAGTGACTTTGTTTCACACCTTTGACCAAGATGCACATACTGCCCTTCTGGGTACATTGTGCCCATGTCATTGTTCCTCTGTGGGCTTCATTTTGCAAGGGGCATGTACAGTGTACAGTGTACAGTGTACATCATGTACAGTAAAAGCTTTGCACCCCTTGCCTTGTATGGCAGTGGCTTTGTTTCACACCTTTGACCAAGATGTGTATATTGCTGTCTCCCACTCCTTGGGACTGACCAAAAAAAGGGGCCCACCGTGCCCTTCTAGACGCATTGTGCCCATGCCATTGTTCCTCTGTGGTCTTCATTTTGCAAGGGGCGTGTACAGTACAACAGCTTAGCACCTCTCGCGTTGTAAGGCAGTGGCTTTGTTTCACACCTTTGACCAAGATGTTTTGTTTCACACCTTTGACCAAGAGGCACATACTGCCCTTCTGTTCACATTGTGCCCATGCCATTGTTCCTCTGTGGGCTTCATTTTGCAAGGGGCGTGTACAGTGTACAGTGTACAGCATGTACAGTAAAAGCTTTGCACCTCTTGCCTTGTATGGCAGTGGCTTTGTTTCACACGTTTGTGCAGTGGTGTAGTCTACGTAGAACGTGGGTACACGGAGTGTACCCACTTCTTAATTTCAAGGATTTCAGTATACCCACTTAAAATTGATTGATCCATTGTTTTGAATAGCAAAAATATATACAGTATACCCACTTAAAAAAAATGCTCAAATATACAGTATACCCACCACTAAAAAAAGTAGACTACACCACTGCCTTTGACCAAGATACGTATATTGCTGTCTCTCACTCCTTGGAACTGACCAAAAAAGGGGCCCAACGTGCCCTTCTAGACGCATTGTGCCCATGCCATTGTTCCTCTGTGGTCTTCATTTTGCAAGGGGCGTGTACAGTACAACCGCTTTGCACCTCTCACGTTGTAAGGCAGTGGCTTTGTTTCACACCTTTGACCAAGATGTTTGTGTTGCTGTCTACTTGGACTCACCACAGATGTCAGAGAACTGCTCGGCACGGAAACTTTGCTCCGTCTCAGTGGTCTGGTTGATGAAACAGTGCATTGTTGGGCAGTGCAGGATGAGAGCACTGCTGGCTTGTCGAAGAAGGCTCTCCAGGTACCTGCAGAAAAGTATTACAAATGGAGAAAAAGACCAAATAAAAAAGGCTTTATATAGGCCTAGTCTTTGTTTTCCACAACAAGAGCCTTGGTAAACAACATATGGGTTTCCTTGATTGGTTTCAGAATGCACATCCACATGCACCTTTAATAAATAATTACAACGTCAGTTAAAGAGCCTTGAAGGTCACAAAGTAATTATTTATATCATATAAATAGGCTATTAGTATTCAGCGATGGGTAAGAATACAACTTGATATTTTGTACTACAGTGTCAGCTCACTTTTTTTCTCTCGGGGTTTAATTAAATACCAAATGTGTTAAGCTCAAAAGAAACATTTCTGATGGATTTCGAGGGTCCATGGAAGAGAGGATGATTTTGTATTATGTAAAATGATAACAGATATATTTTAAGATGGCATATTGAGCGTAGCCCCTTAATGCGCGCCGTACCTCCTGTGGCACGCTGTAATAGACATTGAAAGTTAACTACTATAGTACTACACTACTATGACAGTGCATGGGGCCTTTAATAATACATTACGACTTGGTCATTGCCATTCTGGTAACAGCTAATGTATAAAGCCGTGTCTTAAGGGGTTAAAAAAACAGATGAGATGGTATTTTTTACACATAAAATGGTCTCAGCTCTAAATAGCCTTTATTACAGTAAAGCGAAGTTCAAGTTAAGATGAACTGAAAGGGGGAAGTTTTTGAATCTACTTCTGTTAGAGGTTTTTGCCTCTGTATAAAAAAAAATGACGGTTGGACTTCTCACGGTAGACACAAGACTGGCCAAACAGCTCGCTATAACGCTAAGCTGTTTGGGCAAACTTCTGACGTCAAAGTAGACGTCACATTTTTGTGCAGTTCGAGAGGCTGTGCATCACTGCATCGCAGCACAGAGAGGAGCCCAGGGTGGAAATATGCTGAAGTTGTCCCTTGAGATCCACAGACTGCAGTCCAGGAGAGAGTGAATTCTCTTCTATATCTGTTCTGATTTTTGCATTTCCACTGAAGGTTCCTCCCCTAGGTTCAGCTCGCCCATGGCTATCATATCGTTCCTTCAGTGAAGTATTTTCCGTGATGTTTTTTTTCTGTGTTCATCTACAGTAACTTGTGGCCTGATGACGCTGGAGACCGTAGGGGATGGAAATGTTTTTTAAAAATGTTGCACAACACAGTTATATAGATTCACAACCCCAACATCAAAGCTACATTATACTACAGTATTTTACTGTACAACACTCTGTTGTAGTGTGCCAGTTGTAGATGCACAACCCCATCGGCTACACTATACTTGTACTATACTGTATTATACCATATTGTCCTGTACTGTATACCATTTTACTTTACTACACTGCCCTACAAAGGCAAAGTGCAGTAACTACGCCACTAACACTAAAACTGAGAAAATGCCTTCAAAATGTTAGTACGCATTAGGTTGGATATTGTAGTAGTTACTGCAAATTTGACATAGAAATATCTTTAAAACTGGACACATTTGGACCATAAGGATTTGTCTGAAGATAAATGAAGTGTTACGAAGACCATTTTAAGTCTAGACTCAATGTTGACAAATGAGGTAGTCATTAGCCAGGCTGTGCCCTCCTAGTGAAGCAACACTTAGCATTGCAACTAGTCAGGTCAAGAGCAATGCAAGTACTTTCTGAGTTCCCGCAAATACGGGAACTCCTCCCACTTTGTCGATAAGCAAACAACCATTAGCAAACCAAGGGAGGCAGGTCAACCATGCCGTTTGGGAAACGTTAATTGTTATGCTCTTGGTCAGACCAAGTCTCGAAGAGATTCAAACGTCGATGATAATCAGGCAGTTACTGCACTTTGCCGTTGTATGGCAGTATGCTATCTTTTGATATACTGTATTATACCATATTGTACTGTGTGGTGCCATTCAACTTTTTGGCACACATCACTGTGCTGTACTAGCATACTGTACCAGTTGGTATAGAGGGTGGTGAAAGTCTGTCCGCCGCGGGAGTCGAGCGGCTGTGTCTGCTGCAGCAGCACGCTGCGTACAAGGCGCGTCACGTCCATGCTGACGTAGCGGTTGAGCGTCTGCAGGCTGGTGGTGTAGGCGCGCACGGCCGCCAGCAGGTCCGAGGGCCTCGAGATCTCCTGGGTGGCCTGGTTGTAATTGACCATTTGCACGATGATCCTGAGAGGGAGGGAGATGGAGTGGGAGAGGGGGGTGGAAAGGCACAGGCAGTGAGGCAGGGAATCCGACGGGGGGAATGGGTCAGTTGTCTCAGGCCCGGGGCTGGGGACCCCTGAGTAGATCCTCAGTATATTGAATGTATTGGGTGGGGGGGCCCTTTCAGATGACTTTGTCAAGTCAAGTCAAAGTTTATTTGTAATGCACTTTTAACACAACAAAAGCAGCTGACAACAAAAGTGCTAACAGAAGGGCCTAAGTAAAAAGACTTGAAACAACATAAAGCAACAATTGCCAAAAGACATGAAGACATCCACACACAGCCAAAGCTGTGCCCAGCCAAAGCAAAGTCATTGGCCCCCTGGGCACAGACACAGTGGTGGATTGTATTGTTGTGTGGTGCAGGAATCAGACTGGTGATCCATGGACCGTGACCACCAGGGTGCGTTTAAGCCTTGGGGGGGTGATTGCTTAACCAGGCAGGGCTGAGTTTCTCAAAAGAGAAGTTATTAGCCTGTTAGCAACTTCGTTAGTTGCCAATAGGAAAATGAATTGAAAACAACAAAGTAGCTAATGTGGTAAGCAACTTTCATTTTGAGAAATTCACCCCAGAGTTCTATCTCTCTCTGTCTGAGAGTCTCTCTCTTTGATTTTCTAAGCACTCACTCTCTCTGTCTTTCTGATATTTCTCTCACTTGCTTTGTTTGTCTTTTCTCTCTCTGTCTCTCTTTCCTCTCTCGCTCTCTCTGTTTTTCTCTCTCGCTATGTGTGTGTGTGTGTGTGTGTGTGTGTGTGTGTGTGTGTGTGTGTGTGTGTGTGTGTGTGTGTGTGTGTGTGTGTGTGTGTGTGTGTGTGTGTGTGTGTGTGTGTGTGTATTTATAAAGGCATCGCAGGCAGCTGTAATTACACACAGGCTGCGTCTCTGGGCCACTAGAGAAGAGCACACTTCAGGCCCAGGGGTAGAACTGGGGTGAGGAGGGGCTTAATGTCAGGGCACTGAATTGATTAGATGTGCCTAGCGTACAAACTGCACTTGAATAGTAATGTTCACCTTGTGACACTTACCGCAGAGATACACCAGCGGCGACGCGATTCAAGCGACAGAGTGTAGCAGCAAGCGATACGAGAGATTGAGGAGACTAGAGTATGTCCGTACAGGCAGAAGGCAAAGCATTCAAGCATTCCCATTGGCTGTGGTCACTGACCTCTATACAGTCATTGGCTGTCGCGGCTTGTCGCCGAACCGCGTCATAGAAAGTTGAAAAGATTTCAACTTCAAATTGACGCGCTCGTCGCGCAAATCGCTCTAGTCTCCAGAATCGCTTTTGTCTCTTGACTCAATACAAAGTCAATTACTTCCGTCGCTCGACTCGCTCAGATCGCCGCTGGTGTATTTCTGCTGTTACGCACTTACTGACACACACTCTCTCTCTCTCTCTCTCTCTCTGTCTGTCTGTCTGTCTGTCTGTCTGTCTGTCTGTCTGTCTGTCTGTCTGTGTCTCTGTCTGTCTGTCTCTGTCTGTGTGTCTATCTCTCTCTCTCTCTCTCTCTCTCTCTCTCTCTCTCTCTCTCTCTCTCTCTCTCTCTCTCTCTCTCTCTCTCTCTCTCTCTCGATGTGTCTGAAAGAAATGACTGGACTTGCTTTTTTGCCTAACGTAGAAAGACAGCAAAGCTCTGTGGAGCAGGTGGCTAAGCCGCATCACTAGATTAGCACTGGTGGTAAACAAATTCCAAAACGAGCCATCATGAAGCTAGAGAATTAAGTGTGGAAACTCACGGAGAAAAGCTTCCTGAACCATCTATAATGACTTGAGGTGTCTGAGCTGTGTTCTCTGCTACGGTACGATTGCGTACCCCAGTGCCTTCCTTAATTGATTTAAGGCATCTGTGAAGCAATGCATTTCTCTAAATACGCTTTTAAACTTCGACTTTTTTCGCACACCTCAGCTGGCAGGTGCGTCGGAGATGGCCCATGGGTCACTCAGCAACAACTTAAAGAAACTCCCGCACACTGACCATTTCGCTGTTCTTTCTTTAATAAACGACGTTTCGGTACTAGACCTTCATCAGGCAATCCTGATGAAGGTCTAGTACCGAAACGTCGTTTATTAAAGAAAGAACAGCGAAATGGTCAGTGTGCGGGAGTCTAAATACGCTTTTACCTAACTAGTGCATTTACTTTCAAAAACGTATGAATGGGGCAGCTGTGTCCGAATCAGTTGCATGGGAATTGGTTGCACGTTCAAGTCCCATTTCAACCATCGCTGAAGTTCCCTTGAGCTACACACCCGACTTCACATTGCTCCAGGGACTGTTCGTAACCCCTGTACCTACCTACCCTGTACTTAAATGACTGGAAGACACTTATGGTAATAGAGTCAGCTAAGTGAAATGCAATGTACGGTAATGTCACGTAATGTAATGAAATTCAAGGCAAAGAATGACTGTGGCCCTGGCACATTTGTGTAACAAGGAGGTAGAGAATGCGCGCACATCAGTGGTACAGGTGCTGGACAAAATAAAGTAACTGAAATAAATAATAGTCCGCAACACTGTTAATGCTCCCAGTGATTTATTTGCACATTAATCACTGGGAGCATTATATATTTGCAAATAAATCACTGGGAGCATTAACAGTCTTGCGGACTTCTATTATTTATTACATTTGTGTAGCAGACATACTTGTTGAGGCGAATCTCAAGCTGAGAGAAGAGGAACTCGATGGGGATGATGATGTGGTTGTAGACTGTGAAGTCGGGATAGTACGTAAAGGTCGTGCAGAGCTCTGAGAGGGTCAGATGCATTTTGTCCATGCTGAGGAAAAGAGAGGGAGGGAGGGAGAACAAAGTCAGAGAAGAAAGGGAGTAAAGCTTTATATCATCCACATATACTGTACATATTTCTCTATGTTCATTGTCACTCAGTCCAGAATGGTGTTTGGTTACACTTTACTTGACTGCCCCAGTTACATTAACCCATTTTAGCCTGATGACTTGTATATGTTGTTTGACCTTTGGTGCCTGGAGCGACATATACGCTGCATTCGACTCTTGAGATTGTAGCTTTTTCAATACAAATGTGGGTATGTTACAGCTGAATGAACACATTCTAATGCAATATGAGGGTCTTAGGGTTTAAATGCAACTTATTTCATGTGTTTATGTGCATCAGAGGCTGATATTTAGGTTTTTATAGGCTGGGGGCAACTTTCCCAACAAGGGCTAAGGCATTCAGCAGGCGTTATTTGCAGGTGCCTTAGGCATCAATGGGTTAAATACTGCATGTACATCTTAACGAAGTATGCAATAGCATTTAACATCATCTACTGTACTTGTACTGTACTTTAGGGTTAGGATTAGGTACATACATACTATCATATGTAGATACTTGTACTGTACTTTAGGGTTAGGATTAGATACATACATACTATCATATGTAGATACTTGTACTGTACTTTAGGGTTAGGATTAGGTACATACATACTATCATATGTCGATACTTGTACTGTGCTTTAGGGTTAGGATTAGGTACATACATACTATCATATGTCGATACTTGTACTGTACTTTAGGGTTAGGATTAGGTACATACTATCATATGTCGATACTTGTACTGTACTTTAGGGTTAGGATTGGGTACATACATACTATCATATGTCGATACTTGTACTGTACTTTAGGGTTAGGATTAGGTACATACATACTATCATATGTCGATACTTGTACTGTAGATACAACCATAAAATAAACTGTCCCCTGCCATGTATTGATTGATTTCATTTTCTTGGACTATTTTAAGTCTGACTCACAGTGGCTTCGCATCTGGACACATCTCCAGGCTGTCATATGTGACCAGACCGAACAGACAAAGCACAAACATGCATGATGACATACATTCCTGATGTCTTCCTGTCTGTCACTAGTGCATTAATAAATATGAGGAAAGGTGACACCTGCTGACAGGTTTGCGTATCTACATAATGTTGCCATTGCTTCAGACTGGCCTTCAGGGGCAATGGGCCTTTTTTGTCATGATATCAGGTGCTGTTTCTACGTAGCTGGATATTTTTATATGTGGATATTTTTTATCCTGGTTGCATTGGTTTTATATTGGTTTTGGCCTTCCGTTTCCATGTAGCAGATATTTAAAATCCAGGTATAAAAAGCAGGAGAAAAAAGTATCCTGTTTAGGGGGCTGAAATGGAGTATTTATTTTTATCCACATGTTGTGTTTACACCTAAACAGGATAAACAAAATACCCTGCTGAAAAAATATCCTGTTACGTGGAAACAGTACCTCAGAAACGCCGATTCAGTGTGTAAGTTGAATGCGGTGGTATAGGTATGGAAGGTAGGAAGGAAGGTATGGAGATGTACCTGCAGATGCTGCTGGCTGCAGCCCAAGATGACTGTGTGTGTGTGTGTGTGTGTGTGTGTGTGTGTGTGTGTGTGTGTGTGTGTGTGTGTGTGTGTGTGTGTGTGTGTGTGTGTGTGTGTGTGTGTGTCTGTGTCTGTGTCTGTGTCTGTGTCTGTGTCTGTGTGTGTTCGTGTGTGTGTGTGGGTGTGTTTGTGTTTGTGTGTCTGCGTGCCTGCGTGCCTGCGTGCCTATGTGCACCTGTATGTACCACAGAATGTGTGTGAGTATGTGTGTCTGTGTGCGTGCGTTTGTGCGTGCGTGTAATTGACATAGTCTCACTTGGTCATGATGACGCGGTCTTTGCGGTGGCTCTCGGTGCCTGGCTTGTCCTTTTGCACCTCCCCTTTCTTGGGCGGCGGCTTCTTCTGCTTCTTGTTGCGCGCCCTACTGATGGTCTCTGCGCAGTGCTTAGGCAGCAGCTGATAAGTGGAGGTGTTTACAGAAAGTCAAATATAAATTGGGATCGTTGTCACAGTCTGACTTGGTGCTGATAAACTGTGAAATTTCAGCACTGCATATTAGGTGGAAAATGCTGATGAATATCAGGGCTCTAAAATCAAGCTTAATGGTGGTTCACAGTCATCAGTGTTTTTTTATATAAAAATGGAGTAATGGAGTAATGTTTATATTTATATTTCTTCATAAAAATTGCTCCAATGAATCACATTAGATGCAGACACAGCATGCGGTCCAAAACATTTAAATGGCCTAATCCAGCCGGACAGGGACGGATTAACCATAAGGGCCAGCGGCACAGTGCCCAGGGACACCACCAACCATTTTTTCACCAGCGAGGGGGCACCACAAGAAACAAACTTAACAAATATTGTTTATAAAGGGGGCACCAGTAAGGTATAGTGCCCAAGGGCACCATATTGGCTCAATACGGCCCTGCATCCGGAGACCTGTGAGGAGACACTTCTCATTAGTCTCCCCGCCACCTGATTCCCATCACACCACACCACAGTCCAGGCCAATCTTCTCACCAATTTTCATTTTAATTTCACTTTTTAATTTTAATACGTCTTTGTTTTAATGAGCAGGAATTGGATTTTCCGTGGCTTAGTCCTTAGTCCTTAGCCACCCGCTCCATGCTAAATTGCCTTGCCTAACTCACCCCCAGGGGTGCACAGCCCCAATTTGCTGTAACATCCCCATACAGTCAAGGACGTGCCCAAAATATTATTCACTCCAAAGTTCACTAAAAAGTTCACATCATTAACCACCAAAGTTATATTGTCGGGTTCCCAGTGTAGTGCACTGTGTAGTGAAGAAGGGCACGTTGTGGACACATTCAAATGGCAGTTGGTCCAGCTAGGCGTATGTGTTAAGGCCAAGGGATATAGATTTCTTCTGTGATTGTGTTTGTGTGTGGGGTTACGTTTCTTCAGCATGTGTGTGTTTTGGGGGGTTTGAACTCGCCTGGCAAGCCAGACCACAACATAAAAAGTTTAGTCTGGGACCACGCAGTTCCCAAAGCTGAGAGCTTTGGGTGGGACCAAACTGTTGTCGTTCAAGCTGCCTCTGTACGCTCTGACCAATCAGAGCAACGGTGAATGCCCAGCCCAAACGATTCAACGATCAAGGAAAAGAAAAGAAAAACATTGTGTTGTGATTGGAGGACGTGTTTGCTGTCCCTTTTTTGTCCGTTCTCCAATGGTGCTGTAATCAGGGGGGCAGGATTTGGCTGGTTAGCTTCGCCGATTAGCAAGTCGCCATTTTCGCACTTCCGACATTCACTTCGCTCATGATGATTGGTGGGTACGCGGGTTTAGTGTTGGGCGCACACAGACCTTTACAGGGCACCTCCATGCATCCAATGCCCGTCTTCCATTTTGCTTTCTGGTCAGTCATTAACGTGGCACGTAATTGGCTGAGTAAACTGTCGGCGGAAATAACTCCATTTTGGAAGCTGAAAAAAAGTTCAATTTTGGCTGAATTCACTAGCCTAGCATTTCCCATTGAAATGACTGGAGGCGGGACTTATTCACTCTCTCCAGTTCTTATACTACCTCCATGGCTGTAATAGACCAGCTTGCCACGCAAAAAAATATATATATTCGGCCCACTAGGCAGAATTATCCGGTCTGCTTGGCTAGATTTGAACATGACTATTTGGATGCAGCCGAAGTAGCTCACCTGGTCGTTGAGTTTGCATTGCTCGGCACAGATCTCCAGGACGACGGCGCTGGTCTGCTTGGCGATCTCCTCCAGGAAGGTCACGCACAGCTTCAGGCTCCTCTTCTCACCGGCCTCCGTCTGGACGGACGACCCCCAGCCAGCAGGAAGGGTAAGAGGGAAAGCGAAGAGGGAGACGGGAGAGAAGAGGGAAAAGGGGGGTGATGTGAAGGATAAGAGGAAGAAGGAGAAAGAGTGATTATTGGAAGGATAAGGAGAAGGGGGAAGGGCTGATGATGTGATGGGAAGGGAGAGAACTTAGTTCAACCCCATTAGTGCGGTGTTACATGGTTCCAATTACAAGGCCCTGGTTCAAAGAAGGGTCATTGGTTTTATCTACTCGGCCGTACAGGGTTAAAAAAAATGCAGTGTTAATTCAACATTCAGAGAATTGATTTAACATCTTCTAGAGTGTTCAGCAAAAGAGTTGGTAGAGCGCTACTAGTGTCCCTCAAAACCAACTGGTGCTCTTGGAAGGGGTTCAAAGTTCAAAAAAGACTGAAGGAAAAAAATACTTGGTCCAGGCACTTCAGTTGGTTAATGTAGTAAAAAAAACCAACGTTTTTTAAAGGGCAAATGCATTAAAAAACACCAACGCGTTTCAGCGCTGTGGCCTTCATCAGGGTGTAATGAAGGCCACAGCGCCAAAACGCGTTGGTGTTTTTTGATGCATTTGCCCTTTAAATAAAGTTTTTTTTTTTTACTACATTGACCAACTGAAGTGCCTGGACCAAGGATCTTCTAGAGTGTATTTGGTCCCGGCATCTCTAAGTGTTGAATTACTGCATTGTTTACTGCATACATCGTGAGGACGAGGACGAGGATGAGGATGAGGTGACCTCAATGCCATGAGCTGGCTTTGCATGCCATCGTTTCCTGTCGCTTGGTTTTTGCTTTGAAAATTGAGGCATTTTGAATCAGAAATCAAAGATAAATTAGGAGCAGATGGTTCTGGCAGAAGAGTGTGCGTGTGTGTGTGCGCGTGCGTGTGTGTGTGTGTGTGTGTGTGTGTGTGTGTGTGTGTGTGTGTGTGTGTGTGTGTGTGTGTGTGTGTGTGTGTGTGTGTGTGTGTGTGCGCGTGCGTGTGTCTGTGTGTGCGCACGTTCTGTGTGTTTGTATGTGTGTTCTTGCCCAAGTATTATTGAGGGGGCCGAAATGAGAGAGGGGGTGTTTGTGCGGCCAAATTTAAACTTTCAAACTTGGTACTGTTGTTGTTGCTGGTTGCATTATTTAGCTATGGTTGGACCTATATGAAAGGGAGTCAATGGGAGGGCCCCATGGTAAGAGTGTGTGTGCGTGCGTCCATGCGTGTGTGTGTGTGTGTGTGCGTGCGTGCCTGCATACATGTGTGCGCGTGCGTGCGTGCGTGTGTGTGCATGTGCGTGCGTGTGTATGAGAGCAGGAGCCTGCACTGCACTGACCTCCTCTGGGCACAGGGGGTGCGCGCTCTGGCTGAAGTGGGAGCAGAGCACGGGGAAGGAGATGAGGTAGCGCTGCATGGCCACGTCCTCGCTGCCCTGGAAGAACATCTTCTCAAACACACGCGGGTAGTAGCTGCAGGAGTACATAAACATCAAGAGCAGCAAAAACAAAACAAACAACCTGTTATATTACAGATGCTACAGTCACAGAAACAACCCCTGCAGGGAGATAGAGAAGAAAGTGTGTGTGTGTGTGTGTGTGTGTGTGTGTGTGTGTGTGTGTGTGTGTGTGTGTGTGTGTGTGTGTGTGTGTGTGTGTGTGTGTGTGTGTGTGTGTGTGTGTGTGTGTGTGTGTGTGTGACCAGCAACAACCAATTTCAAGACAGATGCAGCAGACTCTCTCATACTTGCAGTGGCTTTGATCATAGTACAATGCCTAGTAACAAACCTGGGGTGAGTTTCTCAAAAGAGAAGTTGTTAGCCTGTTAGCAACTTCGGTAGTTGGCAATGGGAAAATGCATTGAAAACAACAAAGTGCCTAATGTAGTAAGAAACTTTGGTTTTGAGAAATTCACCCCTGACGAAATGAACTCAAGATGAACCCAGCCTTGCCTTGCCTTGCATGCTTTTCCTTGTAGAGGTTATATGGTTTGGTTGTAAGTTGTCACAGAGAACAAGGGAATGGAATCAAAACTAGTGGGAGGACCTTTTGATGCAGATGAAATTACTGGTGATTTGACACTGCTAAAAAATCCCACCATGTCACTACAACTATGCTATGATGCTATGATGTTACCAGCTTGATTTTGGAAAAAGGAGGAATGGAAACTTTCGCTTCTTTAGAAACACAACCACGAAGACCGCAATGGTCAAAATGGGCAGTCAGTCTTTTTTTGCCTTCATAAGTAAAAAACATGAAACTGGAGTTCTTCAGTTTCTTTCATTTTTACCATTTGGGAAACAAAAAGGCTCTGCATGAAAGGGTTAAGAGACATTTTAAGTAGACATTGGTGTGAGGATGCTTTTGCCAGGGCAGAACTAGCCAGGCTGTACCCTCCTAGTGACGCAACACTTTCAGCGTTGCAACTAGTCAGGTCAAGAGCAAATGCAAGTACTTTCTGAGTTCCTGAAAATACGGGAACTCCTCCCACTTTGTCGGTAAGCAAACAACCATAAGCAAACCAAGGGAGGCGGGTCAACCCTGCCGTTTGGGAAATGTTAATTGTTATGCTCTTGGTCAGACCAAGTCTCGAAGAGATTTGAATGTCGATGATAATCAGGCTAGGGCAGAACCACCATGGGGCTTCTCAGGAAGGATATTCACTACTTAAAGAGCACATCCAGTTTTGACTTTGCCATCATCCAATTGCCACAGGGTTCTGTAGCTAATGTCTGTGACGGGCACACTAGGAAAATGCCAAGTGTCCTCCACAAGAACAATTACAAAAGGCGAATTGTCTGCTGTTATTGGTCTCAGGTGGTCGACACATGCAAATAAACACAATGACACATTTTGTGGAAACCCCTACTAAATGAACAAAGGCTGTTTTGTGTGTGAAACACTTGGAGTGGATTGCTTTCATGTGTTTGTGGATGAGTGGGTTTCCCGAGCCTGGTCGAGCCAAGCCAGAACCAGACCCAGAACACAAATCCAGAGACCAGAGCTGTTGTCACAGTGCAGCTGTGGCGTAATGGTTAGCCTGTTGGCGTCTTTGGGTTAGAGGGTCTTTGGGTCAGAGGGTTGCAGCTTTGAATCCCATCCTTATTCATCCCTACTCCATCCATGACTGAAGTGTCCTTTACGTAAGGCACTCAAGCTCACGTTGCTTCAGGGACTGCAACTAACCGTGTGCCTTCAGGGACAGTAACAATACCCAGTACTTAAAGGACTAGTTCAGTCAATTTCAATATGCTGTTGTATTGCTCACGCTACCCTTGACTTGTCAGTACCCGGTGATGCCACATCTTTCGACTATGCCCTTTCCGAGATATGAGCTATTCTAATGGGGGCAGCGTTTGTTTACATTTTTTTTTTAATTAACATAGGCCTACTCCAAATATTTTCCCAAAAGGTACCGCTGTTTGCTAGTTGTCTGCTGATGTTGTATAACCTTTTGGATGTTTTTGGAAATAAATAAAAATGTTTTTTTGAAATGTAAACAAAGCGCTGCCCCCATTACAATGACCAAGATCTCGGAAAAGGCTGAAAAAAAAAAAACCTCAGGTACTGACAAGTCCAGGGTAGTGTGAGCATTACAACTGCATGTTGAAATTGACTGAACTGGTCCTTTAACTGTAATTATTCTGTACTTTAAGTCGATAAAAGTGTCAGCGTGTCAAGTGTAATGTATTGATAACAATCAGAGGCATATAAAGTAAAAGTAGACGTACCCTCTTACTAGGGATGTAAATAAAATCGAAATGTATCGATGTATCGGAAGTATCGGCTGGCGATTTAATCGAATCGCATCGTATCGTGGGGCATTCTTAAGAATCGAAAAGAATCGAATCGCTGGCTCCTGTGCAATGCCCTAGCTCCATAACACAATAGTAGTGGAAAAGTAATTGGAAAAAATCGAATCGAACCAAATCGCATCGTATCGTGGGGAATTCTTAAGTAAAGAAAAAAATCGAATCCCTGATTTAAGAAATCGATATCGTATCGTCATGAAGGCTGTGATTTACACCCCTACCTCTTACTCTTACTCTATCCACTTCATTAGGTGGAACAGTGGAATAACTACTTATATACTATGTGAGATCATGTGCTAGGGTTTTACACTATTTCATGTGCACTAGTACTAATGTGAATTACATCAGTAAGAGTACTTTTACGTCTTCTCTTTATACCTCTGATAACAACTAAAAGCTAGCTGAGCACTGCAGTGCTCTGCACTTTGTCGGAGCCGGTGTGCCTAGTGCCCCTAGGGCAGGGGTGGGGAACCTTCTTCATTCGAGGGGCCACTTCGAATTACTCCGAGGGCCGCAACAGTCCTCCGAGGGCTGTATTATGAACACAAACCAGGATTTCCCCCGGCACTTAAGGCCTATATTGAAGGGCGTCACCTTTAAAACAGACCCCACCTTCTCTAGGTCGCCTGAATACAACTTAATTGTATTGCAAATGTGATTTCTAAGATTCCTTTACAAAATATGACATATTTCATGTGATGCTGCATAACATTAAAATTGTTTCGGGGGCCGGATAAAACGGCCTCAAGGGCCGCGAACGGCCCTCGAGACATACAGTAGGTTCCCCACCGCTGCCCCTAGAGCTCCAGTTGCCTTGGTGACCCACCAGAGGATGGAGAGCTCGGCCGTCTCCTGCAGGAGGCCGTCCATGTTGTCGATCAGGCGGGTGTGGAACTGCGTCATGTTCATGATCTTGGCCAAGTTGGGGTATTCCTTAAGGGACAGGGGGGCCTTGGCTATGCTTGTGTATGCCTGCACACAACAGCACAGCATTACATTTTACATTACATTACATTACATTACATTACATTACACAGCACAGAACAGCACAGGTGACACAGTCAGAGGAGCAGAGAGGACAGGAGAGAGTATGTGTGCACTCATGGACAATAGAAATAGCCAACTGAGGCAACACTAGGTAACATCTACAGTGCGTATCTCTGCCTTATATTTACGAAAGATACTATTTGTATTAGACTTAATATTTTTACTTTTTGGTATGGAATAGTGGAGTTATTCAACAAGAAGTGGCACAGCTATTTAGAAAAATATGTGTGTCAGCAACTGATTCTATATACAGTATATAGCCGGTATGCAATATTCTGTAAAGCTGCAGTACCTGTAGTCGAAGCCAGTCCAGCCTGATTGCCCTGAAATCAAATTCTTCTCCCTTCTCCACTGTTGAGAAAAGATTTATATATGACTCAGCATGTTTCTGGGAGGGTGAGTCATACTGCAGGTAGGTAGGTAGGTCTCTCTCTCTCTCTCTCTTTCTCTCTCTGTCTCTCTCTCTCTCTCTCTCTCTCTCTCTTTCTCTCTCTCTCTCTCTGTCTCTCTCTCTCTCTCGTTCTCTCTCTCGCTCTCTCTCTCTCTCTCTCTCTCTCTCTCTCTCTCTCTCTCTCTCTCTCTCTCTCTCCCTCTCTCTCTCTCCGTCTACCCCGATAACAACTCACCTTCACCTGCCCATGACTCTGTTTTGTATTCAGACTCACAGCATGTCTGTCTCTCTGTCTGACCTGTATTCTGATCTCATCACAGCCCGCCTTGCCTTACTCAAAAGCATCCATCATCTAGAGCAGTGGTTCTTAACCTGGGGTGCGGGCACCCCCTGGGGGTGCGCCAGAGATTCCAGGGGGTGCACGGAATTTTGTTTGTGTTGAGGTTGTGACCAAAATTCTGCTAGCAAACATTATAATTAGGCCAAATTAAACCAAATTAAAACATGTTTTGGTCCACATGTGGAGTCATTAAGATATTGAATCATTGTAATTATTCACTTAAATCTTTTTTTTTTGTTGTTGGTGTATACACATGTAGAAGTTTGGGTTGGGGGTGCGCGACTCGTCCTGGGCGAAGGTAAGGGGGTGCTTCAGGAAAAAAAGGTTAAGAACCACTGATCTGCAGTACCCTCAGCATCTCAATATAGACTTTATGTCGCTCATGTCTATCCATGCACTGTACAGTAACTTGTCTATTTATCTCTCTTAGACATAGGGTGCATTCCAATATGCGGCCTTGCCTCCTCCACTTGTGCTTGTGGCCTCACGTTTTGCTGATGCCCTGCCTCCATGGAGAAAACAATTAAGTTTCCTCGCTGTGAGCCTAGCCACAACAATTTTTGGGGGACTATTCTTCATTCACCATTCAGTTTGCAAATGAGAAAATGACTTTACAATTGAGCTTTTGCGAGATATTGAAATTAGAGATGTACAGGATCCAAGATCCGGTTCCGGATCCGGCAGGATAATAGGGTTTTTCAAACTATCCGGATCCGGCAGGATCTTAAGCAGTGGATCCGGTATCCGGCAGTTACCTAAAAATCAGGATCTGGGTCATCTCTACTTTTTACGTAGCGTAGGCTTTTCAGTCAGTCTTTCACAACCCCAATCGCTGCAAGGAGTGAAAGCCTTTTGGAAGCGGTCGTTGAAGGCTGTGTGGCAGTAAGCCAATGAGTCTTAAAAATAGTTTGCGCCAACGTAAAAAAAAGGGCCCACGTGTGCGAGTTGGCTATGTGTTTCAACCCTTTCGTTCCGGATCCGGCAGGATCTTAAGCAGTGGATCCGGCAGGATCCTAAAAATCAGGATCCGGTGCATCTCTAATTGAAATATAATGCTGATGCCAGTGATGTCATCACGACATATTACTTCCTGCTACGAGGCCACAAGCACAAGTGGAGGACGCAAGGTCGCATATCGGAACGCATACATATTGTCAGCCCACAGGATTTCTCTTAAAGGTGCACAGTGTAGGATGGTGGCCAGAGCAGCTATTGCAACTATGCTGCTCTGCTCATTGAAACTGTGCTGGCTATTGTCAGATTTGATCTTTTCATGAACTAAATAATAACCTAGTATATACTAGTGTGACCAAAGTACACAATGTTTTGCAGCTAAAAATGTCCACTTCTGGACATTTAAAATGGCGGACATGGAGAAGATCCACCTTTTCATGTATGAAAAGTGCAATTTTCCCAGTCATAATGAATACTCAGAATTTGATGGTGGTGGTAAGTATTCATGAAAAAAGGTAACATTTGGGAATGGGCAGCATGAATTCTAGAAATTATTGCACAGTGCACCTTTAAGAAAGAGAATCATACACTGAACACAGTTATCTCACACTTAAAACACCTTACCTTGTTTGACATTAAGTGCTGACAGGGAAGACACAAACGATGACATAAGGACAGACTCCTCCTCAGGACAAACATACAGACCCTACGGATAATATGCAAACATGCAATCAATATCAAGTATGCATACTATTTCCCATCACAGAATACACAAATACCATACTGTAGTAAGTAGGCTTAAAGAGATTACATAGATGAATGTATAATAATAACAATGTAAATGTTAGGGTACTTTCACACCTAGTCCTCTTTAAGTGAACCGAACTTAGTCCTCTTTAAGTGGATGAAGAAGTGAACCGATGTCAAAAGGACTCAGGTCTGTTTTGGTTCATATTGTGAGTGTGTTACAAAAATAACCGGCTGCTCTTTCTGGTAATGCTTGTCATGAGGTGTCAGTCATCCTTTTGATATCACCTGGTTCTCTAGAGCTCTCCTTAAGGGTCATTCCACGCCAAATCAACAGGAGCCCGCGCACTTAGGTCTCAAAAAATTCTGAAAATATTACCAAGTGCACCCATGGTACTTAAGAGAAACACTGTACATTTATTTGAATGTAAGATGTATACTCTCCGTGTTACAGCCAATTTTACTGGGGGAGGGGGGTGCCCATTTTGTTCACACTCTTTTTTTTTGTCAAAGTTCACAAGCCCATGGCTCAAGAACTAAACCATGAAGGAAGCTCACATTTTGCATGCTGGTACATAGATAGGAATAGTTTGTTGCGAAACTGTCCGTTTTGATCTGGATGATCCTGCATTGTCATAGCATTCCCTCAAAGATGATACAAATTTTATTGCAGTTTTTGGATGTGCTCTGTTTAGGCCTTCAGAAGACATATTTGTACCCAATATAGATTCTTGATTTTTTCCCCCTGGTAGAGATAAGTAGAAACACTCTCATAAAAAGCAATAAATAGAAAGGAAACCCTATCGGTGTTTGAACAGAAGACCACACGCGGGCTCCTGTTGATTTGGCGTGGAATGACCCTTAAGTGATTACACCTAAACATAAGTGTAACTCTTCAGGACTCATAAGCAAACTGTACTGAGATCACGTCAGTAAAGGTCTCGTCAATAACGGTTCCCTTCCAAGTGGTCTGGGTACACTTTGGAGCATTCACATGATATGCACAGAAAATGCTGAGTTACTGGTCTGAGTTCGCTTAAATGGCTGTAAGGAACCAGGCGTGAAAACACCCATAGTGTCTAGTTAGCGGAACACTAGAACATGCACTTTACAGTGCTCCACTATTTGCTGCAGCACCAAAGTATGTCTAAACAACGTGCTGAGCAATTGTTAATAAATTTATACATGTATTATTGAAAATATACAATGTGATAAAAGTGTAACCTTTAGTTAGAGTTTTATACTATGTTATTATCTCTCTGTCTCTTTCTTTCTCTCTCTCTCTCTCTCTCCCTCTCCTTTGCTCTGAGTTATGTGACATCTCTGGTCCACAAGGAAAACATCTCTGCCTTTCTCGTCCTGTTTGGAGTTGAACTATGACCTGTTTAGGCTGGTAAAAGCTATCCGTCACATGCCAGACGCCACTAAGAGCCCATCACGGAACCGGGGGGAGACGGGACCATATATGTTCATCATATTATGTTTTACATATGCATGATAGGAAAATTACTTGTTAGAATGAGATAATAAAGGCCTAGCCCACTGTTGGTAGACTCGGGCTCGCAAGAAACCAATGTAACCATTTTCCTGTGAGTGCGAGACCCCCGAGCTGCTTTCAGATTTAAACTGCTACCTCTGTTTCTGTGTGTGTTCTTTCAGGTCAATTTGATAAGGTAATACAGTGAAATTGTTAAAGTGATAATGTGAAATTATTCACAGCAATCTAATTGTGACCTTATGCAGCCAGGCATCCATAGCTAATTCTCTGTAGCCGGCGAAGGAGAACAAACAAAAACATAAAAACAAATAAATAATGAAATTAGGAAACAGATGAGGCTCGACACAGAGCATGTTATCCACGCATGAGAACTCGACAGGACAGGCCACACATTGTAGCTCACTGAGCTTCATTCATACCGATGTCTGAAAAAAACATCAACACTTGCTTTGCCAAATTGTCAGTGGACACGCAAGGATGGCCTGGACATTTGTGGTGTAGTAAGTGAATGTAGGATGTTGTATGCTATAGACCTACAACATAACTCTTTTGGGTTCCCACAGGTCATGGAAATCCTGTAATTTTAGAGAAATTCCGTGATAAAGGCTGTTTCAGACAGTGAAAGTCTGGAAATTTGATCATTTTATGTGCACTGTCAGGGATTATCAGTGAATATTGGTGAAGATTTAATGTCTAAAACATGTGTATCTATTTCTTTAAACCAAAACCATGAAGTGAAACAGTCCATCTGTGACTGTCTCATGCAAAAACCAAGAACATGTGCTTCAAAAAGTTCCCTGCAATCAATTTACACGGCTAGCAATTTCGTTGCCTTTTTTGACAATGACAATAAATTCTTGAAACTGAAACTGAAAAACTGACTGGGTTATGGCAGTAGTAAGTATAAGTACTCAGACTCATGGGAGGATGTTGGGATGTGGCCAATCATGCTGTGTCGGTTGGTATGCTTGCAGTTTTGGCAGGGGCCACTATATTACCGTACCTGCTTAACACCAGACGATCTCACAAGTGAGATAAATACATACGAAATTTCTCGTAGGAAAGGTGAGGTTTACGATCGCCCAGGGCCCTTTACTGGGTGTTACGAATGTGTCATTCGGCATACACGTTGCCCATAGCCAATTGCGTCAGTTGTATCTATTCAAACAAACTGTAGTCAGCGCCTTTCCACCCCTCTCCGCTCTCTGACTGGAGCTCAAGATCTGGTACCCTCTCTGAAGGATAGAATCCATGCATTCTTTCTGATTTGAATGATTGTGCAAAGCAGCATGGGATTTCCCAGGCCACATACAGTACCTGGACCGTGTCGTTAATCACCAGCGCATCAAACTGGGACAGGTACAGGAGATGGTAGCGATCTATTATGGGCTTATGCTGGTGGAGGAGGGTCTGCAGCCTCTCCATGTGGAAGAGCAACTCTGCCATTTGCCTGATAGACACACAGAGACGGACAGATGCGCGCGCACGGGCACACATGCGCACACACACAGGCGTGCACGCACACACAAACACAAACAAACACACACACACACACACACACACACACACACACACACACACACACACACACACACACACACACACACACACACACACACACACACACACACACACACACACACAGTGATTATTTCGGAGGATTTTCCATCCTTTTTCTTCCCTTTTTCACAGTAATAAGCAGTAGATGGAGGTTGGAAATTCTGATATCAGGCATCAAGAGAGAAACACATTACAAATTCATGCAAAATCACAGAACAGTTGATCAGAGGGGCACCCACTTTTAGAAGGCACTGTGCACATAATTCCGATGAGAAACATCATTTTTGAATCTGTTTTGCACTAGCGCAACTGAGCTTCATTATTGTTGTACTGTGTGTACTGCTCATCTTTCATTGAGACAGAATTTCCTGTGAAGTAATATTGTGATGAACGGATCACAGAATTCCATTTTGACCACAGGGAGTAAATTACTCTCCGGATCAAACACAAGTTTTTTTCAGCAACATAAACCATGCAAGTCCCAGCTGTGTGCTTTATAGATCATTGCCACCGGGAGGAACTGTGCTTGGCCTAAATGTATTGATCGGGTAGATTGTAATATGAAATGGACTACTCAAGTGGAAGGAGTATGACTTATTGCAGTAATAATATACAAATGAGCTTCATGGCAAATTATGAGAGCCAACACAGTTCAAGTTGGCTTTAGCAGAGGGCAAATAAGCTTATCTTACTAGGAAATGGCTGCTAGTTTTTTTTTTTTTTCCTGTTATTCCTTATGCTTATTAATGATCAAACGAAAAACAAGAAAAAACAAGAAAAACAAAATCAAAGCATCATCATACACAGAGACACACACGTATACACACACACACACACACGCACGCACGCGCGCGCACACACACACACACACACACACAGCACCATCAATTCATGCTTGCACGTGCTTGGCTCCAACTTGCATTCCTGCCTGCCGCTAATGTGGGAAATGTGGAGCCAATGTGGGCACTCAGGTTCATGGTGCATCTATTTTAAACACTCACGAGTCCACGTAGTCTTCGGGGGTCTTGGTCTTTGGGACGTTCTCGCTGTGCCGGACCAGCCAGAGCACTTCGTCACGGGAGAACGACAGGGCCATGAACACAAACAGAGCCTGCGGGAGAGATGGAAGGGAAGCGTCTGGTGGATAAAGGCCATTACCATAGATACCGACAAGTGTTTTGAAAGTGGTCAACAAGGAAGTCGTTCTGACGTAAAAGCACCGCTAAGTGGCCTAAAAGTTGAAAGTATTTTAACTGCTGAGAGACGTCTTGCTCTTCCAAATTTTCTCAATAGCGTTTTTTGTCCGATTAAGGGCACTGAAATGATTTCCGAAGTGTTTTTCACACTGTTACGCGTTGATAAGCCACTGGAGACATTATTGTAGGACGGAAAATGTGAAAAAGTGAACACAAAATGTCTCCTTAGGGAGAGATAGAAGGGCTTTGAAGCTATAAAAGGGCCATTGCTATGGATACAGACAGACATGTCTTATGAACATGGTCAGCAATGGATCGTGGACCATGGATTTGCCTAACAGCAAACAGTTTAACTTTGACTGTTTTGATTTTTAGCACCCGAGGATGAAAGTGGGTATTGGGTGGTGTATAATGTGGCAGTAGTCCTGAGTGGTATTCATGATCCTCTGCCAATGTTGGCCAGTCTAACAGTCAGAGAAAAAAAACTGAATTGGACGGAAAATACTTTGTGCTTATTAAAAACTGACCAGCCTTATTTGGACTTAGCAGAGCACTTTTAGCACTTTAGATGAAATGGATGTTAGATGCTGTAATGCAGCGTGCCGTACTCCCGAATGGTATTCACAATGCTGTCCCAAAATTGTCAGAGAAAGTCAGAGAAAGAACAGCATTGCCAGGCAAACGCTTTGTGTTCTTATAAAACTGACTTTTGCACACCTCTATAAAAGAAAGGTGTGTCAGAGATGGATGGAAGAAAAGACTCCACAAGCAAGACCCAATTCATCACCATCATATTTTGGTCATGGTGAAGCAACCTAGCAGAGGTCATTGACTGAAGCGCTGCAGTGAATTGAATTCTGCCTGTGGAATGGACTGTGTGTAGAAGTTATTTTCCAATCTGTGCAGGGCTGGACTGGGATTGAAAAACAGACTGGACATTTTTGTCATATAGACCAGTGCCTCACACACACACCCGCTTTTCTACAATATTATGGTAACACTTTATTTTAGGGATACATCTATTAGCACTAATACATACAATGTCCCTGTATAAGTAGCTTGTAAGGCATGTACAAAGCAAAATCAAACATTTGTTAGGCATGTATTCGCAAATGTCTTGTTCATGCACAATAAGGGATTTATTACCAATTTAACCTTAGTAAGGACCTAGTAGGCCTTAGCGTTTGCTTAGGCCTTACAAGTTTCTTATGCTGGCATTAACATTGTATGTATTAGTGCTAATAGATGTATCCCTAAAATAAAGTGTTACCCATATTATTATGTACATCCACTTTCTATATTAAAGATAGACCAATGGGCCACCCCATCTAAATTGAGGTCGGGTATCTAAGGAAAAAACAAGCAAACAAAAAACAACAGAAGCAGCCCTAAGGACTGTCGGCCCAGCGGGAAAATGCCCTGTGTGCCAGATGAGCGGTCCAGCCTTGCTTCTGTGTATTCTCCCTTGACCATATGGGAAAGGGGCAGAGGCTGTCTTACAATACCTTTGGCCCCAGCAGTCTGGGCTCATCCTCCAGTACTTTGCAAAGCTCCTTCAGTGCATGCCGCAGGTAGATTCTCTTCTCTCGGTGGATGGCTCCACTGTAAGGCAAGCATAACACAGCTCTCACAGACAAAAGGGGACGGTTAAACGAAGCCACCTGTCACAACTAAGATGGATGCACCTCTCACAACAGTGCAGATATTGATCTACTTATATTTCAAATATTTCTCCTGAGGAATCTCTTAAGCCAGTTCTGCCACACAGGGATATTGGGAGGATAACTGTTCCACAGAGCATTCATGTCCATACTGTATAGTACAATATAATATGGAATGTTGGAAGGCTGTGTTTGTTCTTTCATAGACTGTTAATGAATTCCACTGCTAGTGGCTTCTTTCAATGTTGCAGCTGGGGTTTTACCCAGGGCTTTTTTTGAACGGGGAAATAGGGGCGCTCCACCCTCATACCTCCGTGGGTGCACCCTCATACTTTTATTTATATATATATATATATATATATTTGAGCGCCCCTAGTAAATTTCTCATTCACGTGGGGGAACACCCCCCTTCACCCCGGTAACCTGCCATGATGCTCCCTCATGCCAAAAAATCCTAGAAAATGCCCTGTTACCGATGCACATGACTGCTCTTACCAGTTGGCTATGGCGTTCTCCCTGCACTCCTTGATATCTGCCACCCGCTTGCTGTACCTATATAGCAGAGAAAAGGAAGTTAATAAGCTGTGTTCATGACAATACGTTTGCTGCCAATTTGGCATACAACACATGCTCAGTTAAGTAGCAAATCAGACAGGGTTGTAGTTATGATCGCTAAGATGCACATTTTTAAAATAATATTCATCGTTAGTAGTGTGTCTATTGTACCCAGCTGTACAACGTGTGTGAGGGGTTAAGTGCAATGCATTGCCTGCTAGCTAGCTAGTAGCTACTTCAACACTTTATTGTATATCTGCTGTAAAAAAAGATGCTGATTTCAGTACAGGTATATGTTGTATGTGTTATATGGACATTTATGGGGCGGTGGTAGCTCAGGTGGTAGAGGAGCCGTTCAGCAACCCAAAGGTTGCAGGTTCGAGCCCAGCTTGGCCTGACTCCATCGTTGTGTCCTTGAGCAAGATACTTAACCCCAAGTTGCTCCTGGTGGCAGGGTGGTACCCTGCGTGGCAGCCACGGCCATCGGTGTGTGAATGGGTGAATGTGAGGCATACAATGTGAAGCGCTTTGAGTGCTCGAAGGAGTGGATAGGCGCTATACAAATGCAGTCCATTTATGATGTGGTGCTGTCAAAGCAGCGGGAAATAAGTTTGCTTTCCATCTCAAGTGTCACAGGTTCAATTTCAAGGGGAGTGAATGACCATTGCTCTCCTCTGTCCTCCTCCATGATTGAGGTGCCCTAAGCGTAGCTGACTAACTGGTTTCCATGCTCTGTTGTCATGGCTACCCTTGTTCACTCCTATGATGATTGAATGCAGAGGACGCAATTCTTTCTGTTACCTGTCTGCTTTTTTCATACAATGGCACATAGAAATGACTTCGATATCATAACTTGATACGTTTTTAAAAAAAATTGTCATGCTTTTTTGTCACTAATTTCGTGCAGAATGAAGCCCCTCTTCTTTTTACTGTATATGCACATCCCTCTACAGTAGGACCTGCACGTGCACTCCAAGTCTCCTGTAACATGATATACTACATATAGCCCAACGTAATATTTTGAAATTGCGCTCACATTATGATACGTTACAGTAAATTTCAGTCTCGCAATGCAAAAAAAAAGATCTTACAGAACAATGATGCATAATTTCTTTCTGTACTCTCCACGTCCCCTCACCCTTTCAAGCCATCGAAGAAGTCCTCTGAGAACTTGTGTATGTTGATGGTCTCCTCGCGGATGATGGTGAGGTAGAGGCCACTGCGCAGCGCCATCTTCCACAGCTCCTGAGACGCCTGGTTGGTGTTCAGACTGCTGTGGCACAGCATGAAGCCCACTGGGATGACATTAGATAGATAGACAACATGAGAAATTGATTTGACTAGCTTGTCCATACACTATGACACAATGACTAACCATTCTGCTGGCGCTGATACGTTCATTGACACAAAAAACTTGGTTTTGAAAGACAAATAAGGGTTTTGAGCAAGAGACTCGGTTTTGCAGGTTATCCACCGTGTTTTGCCATTTGTTAAAGCTGTTTTGAGAATGAATATTATGTTTTGCAAATTGCGAGAGAGATTCGAGAAATGTACAAAACCAATTGAGAAATACTGTAATGTTGCTTCTATTGTGTTGTCAGTGTTGCAACTGCACACTGCACCTTGAGGTCTTTGTTTACTTTTGCTACTTTTCAATGCATTGTCCTCTTTACTCTTTTTAAGGACAATGCTATCAGTGCTGCAACTGTACACTGTGCCTTACCCTGTTCTTGTTTAAATTGCTCCTTGTAAGTCGCTTTGAACAAAGGCGTCTGCTAAATACTAATGTAATGTAATGTAATGTAATGTAATGAAGGAGTATTCATACTCACAGATGATCCATCTCTCCATCACCTCCAGGGACAGGTACTCACACGACATCTGTGGACAATGAAATGGTGTTCTTTAGTTCTTTCAATTTTTTTAACAACCGTTGTTGTTTTCCATTCATGATTCTCATTGAGAGGTAACTGTGTCAGTCATACAGTAGTCCTCTACTGCAGTGGTTCTCAAACTTTTTGTGTGAAGTACCACCCGAGAAAATATTGAGCTCTCCGAGTACCACCTTGACAACCAACATTAGAATATCACAGCAAATGCCTTTCATTCACTTTTTCCAGTCAATACAGCTACGGTCACATTCAGTGCAAGTTTGTTTTCTTGCTTGCCCATTATTCTGCATTATGTATTCAGATTCATACAGTTCAATATTACAAAATGTGAGACCAAAGAGACATTTTCGACTGCATCACTTGATCAGCCTTCAAATCAATGCACAAAAAATGAAGTACCACCAGAGATGTCTCAAGTACCACCAGTGGTACGCGTAGAGCACCACTGCTCTACTGTATATGCACACTCTTGATGGTGATGTACTGTAAATGTATTGTACTGTAACAGATGGCTACGCTAAGACAATACAGGCTTTACATTTCTTTCATTGTGAAACAATCATTCTCAACTGAAAGTCATTTGGTGTCAGGAGAAAATCATACACAGAATGGGAAATGTCCTTCAATGTCCTCGCCTTGAAAAAAATGTAATATAGTAGGTACTGTACAGTTTATGTTACGTACGTGGTGTCTGCAGCTAATTCCAATTCAGATGTTGCCGAAATTAGAATTAAACATTTATCTAGATTGGACTACTGGATTAGATTTTATTAGAATTTAACGTTGGATATTGCAATTCAGGTTAGATAGAAAATTAAAAATGCATCCTCAGCCATCAGTGCTCTGGACAGGCATATGACACTTAAATATAGCACGCAGCAGCTTTTTAAAAATATATACGTATTTTCTGGCTTTTACTGCTTTCATTGTGAACCCTAGGGTAGTGAATATGAGACAGGAGAGTGGTGGGTGAAAGAGACATAATAGGACTGGGAAATGACCCAGGACGGACTCGAACACTGGACCCATGTGCATGGTAGGGCTGCACGATTATGGAAAAAAATCATAATCACGATTATTTTGATTAATTGTGCAGCCCTAGTGTATGGTATTTATATGGGCACTCTACGCAGTGTGCAGCACCACCCAGCATGCAGCAGCCTTTTAGATAGATAGATAGATAGATAGATAGATAGATAGATAGATAGATAGATAGATAGAT
>NC_085870.1:8355384-8367884 GCF_034702125.1 Engraulis encrasicolus
ACATACTTTTTATTCACATTTACAAGCCTGTCTTATTTTGTCGAAAATATGACTTCAGACATGTTTGGCTTTGTAGTAATGTTACATATATAGTCTTCTGCTAGCTTGTCTTGGAAAAGTAGAAATCCCTTTGCGGACCACCTGAGCTCTGTCGCGGACCACTAGTGGTCCCCAGACCACACTTTGAGAATCACTGCTGTAAAGCCATATTATCTGAAGTGCTCAAGGGACTTATGGCTCACTTTAATTATGCCTGGAATTCATACAGTAGTAGTGCAGGTGGTCTGGCTGTCTGGCTGTGTGTCCTAGTCTAATCAGTCCATGACCCCAGTACATACCTGTCAACTTTGAGCTCCCAAAATCCGGGAAAATTCCCATATTTTAAGCCAAAATCCGGGAAATTTTCTCAAGGCCAAATTCTGACAGTCAACGCAAGGGATGACTAGGACAGATCGGACGGTGTGTGAGCCTGTAGACAGTAGGCTACTGTCTAAATTCCCTCAGCACACGTTCTACAGCGTGGAGAAACGCAATGAGTTTCTTCTTGTTGTTCTGTCGCACAAGTTGTCTGTTCGTGCAAAACTGGTACAGGTTGTGATTAGGTTAATCGCATGATTCGCTGTTCCGAGGCTGTTATGCGTTGCATGAACTGACGGTTTCTGAGGAAAAGAGTGGGCGCACGCGCTACGGAGCTTGAGGGTGACAGCTCGAATTTTCAAGGAACTTCAATTCTTGGTGTCATATCTGGCCTACAATCTTTTGGCAGGTAGCTGGATAAGCAAAAAGTATCTCTCTTCAAGAGGGGGTGTGGCTCGTCGGACAGGGCCGTGGGTATAATTACTGGACTGACAGTGTTTTTTGATAATGTGAAAAATCCGGGATATTTCCGGGAAAAAAATGAAATCGGGAAGAAATCGGGAAACGAGTCAAAATTAGGAAAAATTAGTTTCCCAGGAAATTAGGGATGGTTGACAGGTATGCCCCAGTAAGGATTCCCTGAAGTACCATTTTCGTCTGGGTCTGGTAGTCTACCACGTTGTACCAGGTTGTAGTTTGGCATATTTTAGCAATGGGTGCATTTTGGCCAAACGTCAGACAGAGATTGGGTCAAATCAGATCCAATCATTTCAACGTTCAACAGAGTTCACCCCCTCACCCGAAATCGGTGCTGAGTTATTCAAAGTCTCGACCCTCTGTGCGAAATTATTAGACAAGTAAGTAAGCAAGACAAGGCAAATCTTTTTCTGTCTCTCTATCTGTAATGTACCATGGTGATACTGTGACGATGCACTTGGTTTTATTTTATTGTATTATTATTTTTACCTTGTGTTTTATCTTAATGTTTTAAATGTTTTTGACTCTAATTTATTTCCTTCTTTCTTCCCTGTTTCCTTTCATTTACATTTGTTAACTTTGTGAAGCACATTGAGTTGCACCTGTGTATGAAATGCGCTATATAAATAAACTTGCCTTGCCTTGGTAAAGTGACTTTTACTCAAGCATTTTGTTCATCTCACCTTGGTGTGAGGGCCAAACTCCTCAGTGAGCTTTTTCATGGGGTGATCATATTCTGCAATCATTTGCCCAAGACGGGGGTAAGCAGGATCACTGCAACAAAGGTTAGTTAATGGGTTAGTTCATGTCATTATTGCTCAACTAAAGTGACATCCAAAACATGCTATTATTGCCATAACCAAAGCAGGACCTTGCCAGTAGCACGACACATGTGGGCGTTTGTGAAAGATCAGAGATGGCTGTGTTCTGATACATACGTACTCAGGTCTATTTTATTTGGCTAGCGGTGCATCATAAAAACAGCCCCTTGTATTATTCAATCAGATACATTTTGCTGTTTTTGTTTTATGGCAGACAGCCACTCAACGGGTGGCCCCCATGTGCCAATAGGCCACCCCGGAGTTCCATTTGAAAAGGTTAACTGGAAACTGCTGACGTTCCAACCAATTAGACCTCAATTAGTTTGGGGAAGGTGGGGGTAACGGGAAGGGGGGGTGGGTGCTGCGATGTGTAATCATGGGCAATCACGGGTAATGGCGGTGGAGAGGAGATGCCATTTTGGTTCATGTATTCCGAATGGAATCGGCTCTTATCACGACACATTGGTTGCTAGGCAGCCACCGTCAGTGTCATCGGTGACACAGTTGATCAGTCATTCTCCCGCCAAACGATCTGTTTAGATTACTCAGGAGTTGTATCATTCGAGCAGCTTGACAGAGATAGACAACAGGGTTTGTATGTGTGTTTGTGTGAGAGCTGCAGTTGTGTTGCAATACTCGGTAATGTGACACTTAATTTGACTTTGCTCTGGGCTTATAAATCATTGGAAATTGTGAGTTCTAGACGCAGATGTGTCTGCCTTTGTGCATGGAAAGAGGACACGAGTGAATGAGAGAAACAGCCAGATGGAGAGTAGAAGGACAGAAGGGAAAAACACAGGGGTGCATTTCTCGAAAGCGTAGTTGCTAACTACGGTAGGTACTTTGTTGGTTGCAATGCAATTTCCCATTGGCAACTACCCAAGTTGCTAACTGCTAACAACTACGCTTTCGAGAAATGCACCCAGGAGAGGTGATGTTGTAGTCTGCAGAGGTCAGCGGTGAGCGGCGCTAATGGAGCTTGATAAAGACAGGCAGGACATTATCCGGTCTGCCAGATGAGATTACCTGGTCCCATTGGACATCTCGTGGGCACAGTTGTACATTCCCACCAGGACCTTCTTCTCGTCCACGCGGGACAGCATGAGGATGACCGAGGCGTAGGTCACTATCAGGTCCAGGTAGCTCTTGGTGAAGTCAAAGTTGATTGCCTGGTGTAAGGGTAAAGAAGTCCATGAGTACAGCTGTGACATTGACATCGTAACCCATTGAAACTAACTTTCCCTTGAAAATGAAAGCAAGTGTGAATAGTGAATTTACTGACAGAAGGAATATAAAATTAGATTATGGCTTATTGCGGTATGTAAGGAACGACTAAGTTAAAGATAGTGCAGAGGTCTGGAGGCAATATGATTAGTACATCATCAAGGTGTTAGTCGAACATGAGCCATATTTTTTCCAGCCGACCATCAGCAAATAAGCCAAATTATTATTATCTGCCAAAGCACATTTTCTCCCCGCATTTGGCAAGTGCTGGGTGCTCATTTTAAACCCTGCCAGTAGCTATTACACTGCAGCATCTCTCTGTCTGTTCCAGGCCAGACTAGCATGGCTTTGACCTCTGGGCAATGCATGTGGAGTCAAGTAGAGGCATGAAGCCTATGAATGCATTCCAATATGCGACCTTGCGCTTGCGCTCCACTTGTGCTTGTGGCCTCACGTTTTGCTGATGCCCCGCGTCCGTGGAGAAAACAAATAAGTTTCCCCGCTGTCAGCCTAGCCAAAACAATTTTTGGGGGACTATTCTTCCTTCACCATCCAGTTTTCAAATGAGAAAATAACTTTACAATTGAGCTTTTGCGAGATATTGAAATATAATACTGTTGTCAGTGATGTCATCATGACATATTACTTCCTGGTACGAGGCCACAAGCACAAGTGGAGGATGCAAGGTCGCATATTGGAACGCACCCTATGTGTGGAAGCTGTTCACGCCTGCTAGGCTGCAAATACTCTGGATGGCTTATGTAAGGTATGAAGCTATGGCTGAGCTTGCAGGGGTTAAGTCATGATGACACATGCATCACCATAAGAAGGGTCAACCTGAGTTCAGCGCCACTGGTGATCTAGTGATGTAATACAGTGCAATATCAGAGGGTATGCTAGATATACAGTAGCGTTGCAGCTAGCGTAGCAAACGAGGCTGTTGTTAGCAATGTCTTGCAACTGATCTTTTGACACATTGCTACACTACTTTATGACGAGGTGCTGCGAAAGAGATGCAGGCTATGTCTCAAATCACACACTTGTGTCAGTGCACTGACAGTCAGTGCACAGTGCACACAGTGCACTGGGGTCTTCAGTGCATAGTGTTGTGGAAAATTTTGAGCACTATGCACTGTGCCCTCGCTGGAAGTGATGGCTGAGCTTGGCATTAGCTCGCCAAAATATGAGTTGGCTACTGTTAACAATGCACAGCATCTGGTGCTTGTATTTCCATGTCCTTCACCCCAAAGGACAACAATCACTCATACAATACTTTGGTTGGCATGAAAAGGTTGGTGTCCCATCAACAGTAGTTACAGAATTAGGAGACCGTTGACCAAACTCTTCTACTGAACTGAATGCCACATTTCCTCTGTGTCATTGTCAACATGGCAGCCGTTTAGTGTGTGCAGTGTCCATCATTCAAGCACTGCATTTTTCCGCCATTGTTAGGGGATCATCCTGGCACTTTCAGTGCACTGGCTCAACTGAATTTTTCAGCGTGAGCGCCCTAGGCACTGAAAAGCAGTGCCGAAGTGCCGAAGTGCACAAGTGCGTGATTTGAGACACAGCCGCAGTCAATATATATGGCATGATAATATGGCATGGTGAAGTGTATGACGTGTGACATGTGAAGTGAGGTACACAATGTTGGAATATGAATGGCATCCTTCACCTGTGATGGACTTCCCTTTCCAGTTTCCAGTTTATAACCATAACTTTAAGTCACTTTAGAGAGTATACTATAGAACCATACTACCTCTGCATTATATTTAGAGACTATGTTTCCTCTGTTCAGTTTTTATGGAAAACCTCTCAGTTGGTCTGAGGTGAGGAGAGAGGGTACGCTTTTATTTGTGCTGACACTGGGGCGGTTTGGCTGCGTGCGTGTGCATGTGTGCTGAGGTGCAAGGATCATGTTACTAAGAGAATATGATGAAAGCTTGAGTCAGAAATTGGCTGCGTCAACCTCTAGTGAGGTATCTGCCAGGTTGCCATCGATTTCATTTTGTTGCCCAGAACTCAATTCTGTCACACTTTTGCTTTTGTATGAGTAAGAGGCATGTCTAATTCCAGATCAGTCAATATGTCATTTGGAGCTTGCTATTGTTCAGTCAGTTTTGCAGCCCAATCCAAACAATCTCTTTACTTTTTGATATCCAAGTAAGTTTAAAAGCACTCCTCACTCCCAAAATGTATCAAATGGAGCATTGAGGTGTTGTTACAAAGTGATTATCCCCTCATCTAAATGGTAAATGGACTGCATTTAAATGGACTGCATTCAGGTAACTGAAGTGTGTTAAATTGTACTTACAATATTGAAGAAGCATTGGCAGGCATCTATCGTATTCAGCAACTCATAAACGTGGTCCTAAAACAACAGTGTCATAAAAAAAGACATTCATTATTTTCACGAAAGAAGAAATAATCTCGAATCACAAAAGGAGGACACATGTTTACTTGGCACGAACAACCCCGTGAATGAATCACTGCCTGAATAGAAGCCAATTACTGTAATTATTTTGTTCCAACAGATGAGTCATAAAATGGGCCTTTCAAACAACCAGCACTTGCTGTTGGAAAGAAAAAATCAAAGCGAGTCCAATCGAAACAACAAGTGACAACTGACAAGTATGTCCTTTTCCCTCGTCCTCATTAGCATCATTTGAATTGTGACAGCTAACCATTCTCTCATGACTCTGGCTTCCATCACAGAAATCCAACAGTGCTTTGCAAAAACTAGAGTGAGTTGGTTGGTCTTTACCAAAATGACCCCTTCACCTCAGGTGCCAGTGGCCTTTTGGGTTTCAAAATTAGTTCTGGAGGAAAGGGTCAGGGGTTGAGGGGGGATGGTGGGCGTTGAGGGGTATGCCGTCTGGTCTGACACAGATGACCACCACCGTACAGGGTTTTGATAAATTGTCGTGTGAAAAGATCAAGACACGGGCATGATTAAAGAGCCTTACCCTGAACTCCATGACGTCAATGAAGGAGTCGTAGTAGCTGCTCAGGACCTCCAGCACGGCCGACTTCTGTTTCTGCACACCGCTCAGCTGTTGCTGTGGAGACCACCACCCAATAGGGTTGCATTAGCATACAGTAGTAGGTATTGATTAATGATCGCTAATTTAATATGTTCCCAAATTACATTACATGACATTACACTTAGCCGAAGTAGTCATCCGAACCGGCTTACCGCTATTACAGGGTATTGATTACAGTCCCTGAAGCAATGTGGGGATGAGTTGACTTGCTCATGGGTAATTCATCTACCGTATGGATAAATGTGTATGGATGGGACACACACACTCTAAGGGTGGAGTTCAAATATGCAACCCTCTGATTCAAAGACCAAGTTCCTAACCTTTAGGACACAGTATACAACATATGACTAGTGTCATTCTTAACCATACCCTTCTAATATGCTGTATAATATTGTGATAATCTGACAACACCAAAAAACGCAAAATATTGATTGGTCTGACTGATTCCAATTGCTTTATGCAGTAATTGAGCTGAGTTGATGTCAGTCCTAACTACAGTATACCCTTTAAAAAGCTATATATTTTTGATATTGTGTATAAAAACTTGTATTTGTCATGACCAGAGAGGGTTGCTTCAGTATGAAGTTACTGTATTTATTGTCATTAGCCACAGTGAACACGAATTCCCAATTACTGTATGCACTGTAGTTAGTAGTGCATAATAAATACCAATGATCTCCATATTCTCCTACAGCAGTGATTCTCAAAGTGTGGTCCGGGGACCACTGGTGGTCCGCGACAGAGCTCAGGTGGTCCGTGATGGGCTAGCAGTAGGCTATATTTTTAACATTAGGCCTATTACACAGCTAAACATAGCTTCACCACAAAAATACAGACTTGTAATGTGATTGAAAAGTAACTGATCTGCATCGAAATTAGCAGTAGGCTATCAAATTCGCACCCGTCAACTGTGAATTCGGTTGACAGGTGGTCCCTGAACATTTTTGGGGGGACAAAGTGGTCCTCGATCTGAAGAACTTTGAGAATCACTGTCCTACAGTGACAGACTGGTACTATGAAATGTGGGCAGCTGGTGGAGGGAAATGCCATGGGGGCTGCTTTTTGTTCCCAGTCTGCCATTACAGTGCGTCCATAATCTGCAGTGTGTTGTTCTGTATGTTTAATCTTAGATGCTATTCTGCATTTTCATCATCAGCATGAAAATATAAATTGCTCTGACCCATAGTTATATTCCAAAATATTCCCACATGCAGTGCAGTACACCAGTCCTAACCTTATTCTCCTTATGTGCCGACGTATAGTGTAGAATAGTCATGGTCAAAGAGCAGTGTAATAGCAGGACATAATATGCTATTGATTGCTTCAATACATGTAGTGTGTACAGTGTTGTGGTTTTAAACACCACAAGAATAGAATGAACTCACCCATGCTACGTTAACAAAAGGCTGCCGCTGAAGTGCTTGGGCGGGCAGTTTATCTGGTGAAGTTCCCCAGTTGAAAATGCAGCTATTTATAGCAGCATTGAATTATTAATGTTCGAAAAGAAAGTCATGCATGTGTGAGCAAAGCAAACTCCCCTCGGAAGCTTTTGTCTTCTCTACACTTTTCTTGTCACTCACAAGCTGTGCGTACATGCTTTCTGCGGCACGGTGGCTTGTCAACACCCATCCTCCTCACCCCCCTACACCCTCTCCACACCCCTACCCACTACACCCTATCCTAGACAACGTTTGCAACGAGAACCGACGTCAGTGTGCATGACATTGACACGTGACAAGTGAATGACACTGTGAAGACAGAACCCTGCGATCGGAACCTCGTCTTCTAGAACGAGAACCTTCAAAAAAGCCACACTTGAGAGGAGCATAGATCCACAAGTACCTGCCAACCAGTGGAAGAGTACATGTGACGTGGATGAGCAGCATAGCTGGCAGCCAGCGGTGTAGTCTACTTTATTGAAGTGGGTATACTGTATATTTGAGCATTTTTTGAAGTGGGTATATTGTATATATTTGTGCTATTCAAAACAATGGATCAATCAATTTTAAGTGGGTATACTGAAATCCCTGAAATTTAGAAGTGGGTATGCTCCGTATAGCCGCGTTCTTCGTAGACTACACCACTGCAGGCAGCACAAGGACGTGCCTCACATCCCAAACAGTATACTCACAGTTGATCCCCTGAAGTCGATGTTGGGGAATTTCTTGTTGATGTGCTTAATGGCAGACTCCATGGCCTTGTCTGTCAGGAAGCTAGGCTTGGCTTTAGGGTCTGCACATGTCTGTGGAAGAGAGGAACAAAGGGCAGTCAGAGTGGCACTGGGAAACTTGCAAGCAAGCGAGCAAGCACTCAGAGTTGTCATACTCGTCAAAGCCAGTCATGTCAAGCCGGAAGTCGATTACAGCTTTGTGTTGTTTGATGTTTTTTTTTTTTCATGGGATTTCTCATGCCATATTTCAGGGCGTTTGTGCTTGGTATGGTAATACTCTGATCCAGTTTTCTCGTTTCTCCACTCACACTTCCATGTCAGGGCACCTCTCTAAAGCTTACTTTGATAGACTGTCATAGACACTCAAGTGTAATTTGTTGTAATATACTGCAGTGGGAGATTGTGTGTACATTGAAAGCAGACTCGAGTTGGTTGTCACCTTCTCTCATCACCAGACTCTATTTGAGTGTGACAAGGACACCCTCACTTCCTGTGTGCACTTCCTCTTTCGCTTGCTGTGTCTTCAGATAGTTAGAGCAGACTTCAAGAATTCAAGACTTGAGTTCAACACAACTGCACCGATTAAACACAGGACCAATGCACAAAATACATGTCAACATAGCCGAAATGCTGAGCCTATGGAACTCACATGATATAGGACAATGACATAGATACACATTCAGTATTCCACTAAAGAATACTTGTGTATATGTATGCTATTACTTAACGACCATTTAATGCCATGATTTTGACATCCCTGTGTGTAATCGTAAAATGACAAATTTCTATTTAAAGATATGTGGTTGGTATTCTCTTGTAAATAGCCTGATTTAGAAACATTTTCTCACAGAAAAGGCAGGCTAGGCCACTGCTGTTCAGCCCCTCACTGTGAGTTAAAAACGCTCCTTTGAAGCATGACTAATTACCTTCATAATTAATGTTTTATCAGGATTTGCCTCCAGAAAATGGAACACGGCCTAATGGATTCTTGCACTATTTGGTCCTTAATAAGAAATGTTTCCTCAATGGCCGCTAAAATATTCATATTCTTTGATTCCTGCACCCAGTGCAAAGCAGACCATCAGGTTCCTTATTTTAGGAAAGCATCGAGAGAAGTCCAAAGTCACTGTTCCTTCCTAAGAATGTAATTTAACTCTCCCGATGTGTGAAGATTCTCTCTCGTCCAGGTTCTTCCTGAGTCAAAGGAGCTGAGAGGATACACTGATGGACTTCAGTTTGTTGCTTGAATACACTTGACCTTTCATCAGGTCGGAACCGAAGAAACCGTCTTCAGGCTCCAAAATGAAGTACAATGACGTTTGCTTACAGCTTACGGTAGCTCTTTCGACTCAGTAGTCTTGGGCACTCACCTTCTTTATGTGGTTCATCCGCACCAGCACCCCACGGCCCCTGTCGCACAGCACCGTGAGCTTCTCTGCCAGCTTGTGTTGGTACGCCATGATGCCTCCTGCCCTGTGATGCCGTTTGGGTTGCGACCCGACCGTGGCCACCTGGGGATCACCTCCAACAGCAGGGTTCACTGAGCGTGGCGTGATGTGGACAGCGATGACAACCGTGATGTCGTGATGGACAGACTCCACCCTTCAGTTTAGAGCGCTGTCAGGCAGCAGATCCCCAGTCTGGTGGCTCTCAGTCAATGTAGTCATATGTGAACAGGAGCCAGGTCAATTTGAATGTGTGTGTCCCCTGTAAAATCCGGTGGTTTAGTAATTTTTGTCTTTTAGTTCCTTTCTGTTGGGGGCCCTCTATTTTGTTCCCTTTTTTAGCAGCCTCGTTTTGACTTGAGCCGTCTGTCATCTGTGGCTTCACTGCTGCAAAGAACTTCCTGTCTGTAACGAAACTCTTGCCTGACTGCACAGCAGTCTCTCTCACACCAGCAGTTCTGTTTTTTCTCTCACTAGCACAGTTGCTAAGGAATATTTGTAGTTTGAGGAAGCGTTCCAATGTAGAAGTAGATATTTAATCATTACACAGCAGTGGAAGTTATCTATGCCATTTAAAAACAAACTTCAGAAGAAAAAAAAAATGATTGTGCAAATGGGGAAGTCAAAGTGTCAGTGTCAGTTCCATGTTTGGACACTAGATGGGGCCCTGCTCCTCTAAATGAGCGAGAACCCCTGGGCATCTGGGCCCTGCATTTCTGCAAATCTTTTCAATTCTCAGACCAGTCCTCCTCCCAGCCTTCAATCATTCTTGAAACCTGAACTGGTATGGGAAAGGCAGCTCGCGCTGGCTCTGGATCCGTTGCTGAAGGGCCCAGCCTGTTGTCACTCTCCAAAACGTTCCATTCCCTCAGCCCCGAAGTGAATGCACCGGTCCAAATCACCCAAGCACTCCTCGCTGCATCTCTATATAATATCCAGACCTGAGATTTTATTGATGACTCAGAGAGTTTTCCATCTCCTTCCACCTCGAGGAAGGAAGGAAGATATATATGGTGGGAATTATTTTAAGGTGCGAGAAATTATTTTAAGGACGTAGGGTTTTTTTCTTCTTCAATTTAGCCTTTGCCTGCCAAAATAGCTACACAGACAGTGATTAATTGCACTGAGAATTGGATTAGCCAACTATGAAATAGAGCCCCTCCCCATTTGTTTGTTTATGATAATTGTGACGGGACTTTGTGTCACGTCTTTTGTGTCTTCTTTGCTCTTTTTTCTGCCAACTTCTGCAAGCATTCTGCCTCTCATTTGACCTACTCAGTGGACTCAAGAGGTCACTTGTTGTCTCCTGTGAGTGCGTGCATGCGTGCATGCGTACGTGCGTGCATGTGTGTGAGCCTCTGTGTGAACGTGTGTGTGTGCGTGCGTGCGTGCGTGCATGCGTACGTGCGTTCATGTGTGTGAGCCTCTGTGAACGTGTGTGTCTGTGTGTGTGTGTGTGCGTGCGTGCATGTGTGAGTGCTTGCGTGCGTGTGTGTAGGTCTGTCTGTCTTTCTGCCTGTCTGTCTTTCTGTCTGTGCCCAAATGACTCCTATTGTGTAGTGTGTGTGTGTCTGTCTGTGTGTGTGTGTGTGTGTGTGTGTGTGTGTGCGTGTGTGTGTGTGTGTGTGTGTGCGTGTGTGTGTGTAGGTCTGTACTTCTTTCTGTGTGTGTGTGTGTGTGTGTGTGTGTGTGTTGTGTGTGTGTGTGTGTGTGTGTGTGTGTGTGTGTGTGTGTGTGTGTGTGTGTGTGTGTGCGCGTGTGTGTGTTTGTGTGTTGCAGTAGAAAGGCCGACTGCGTCAGGGGAAGAGGAGGGTAGAGCAGGGGAGGGGCTTTGGCTCCTGTCTGTAGCCCAGATGGCAAAGCTGAGGAATGGGGTGGGGATGGCAGGATGAGAGAGAGAGAGAGAGAGAGAGAGAGAGAGAGAGAGAGAGTACATAGAGAGACAGAAAGAAGGAAGAGAGCAATAGAGAGAGAGAGAGAGAGAGAGAAAGAAGGGGCAGAGAGATAATGAGAAAGAGAGACAGGGACAGCAAGAAAGGGAGAGTGAGATGAGAGAAAGAGAGACAGAGATAAAGAGAAAAAGTCAGTTATCGCGAGAGAGGGAGAGAGAGAGGGAAAGAGAGAAGAGACATGTGGCTTAGGCCTCCTTCATATGTGCACAGTAATTAGGGGTGCCGACAGGAGGGGACAAAAGGGACAGTTGTCCCGGGCCCAAGGAGAGATGGGGCCCAGAATTGGTTCCTCATTACATTGCATCTATTGGGCAAATGACATTGTCCCGGGCCTGGCCAAAGCTGTCAGCGGCTGTGACAGTAATATCCTCCCCATTCTTTTTCCCCTTCTCCTGTATTTGCACTGTGCTTCATGTGATGCTATCACACTATCACATCTAACTCCCATATTTATAATACAAGGTCTGTAACGACAGGGACATTTGTAGTATCCAGTGCAAATACCAATGCCCTACAAAGAACAGTGGGATACAGAGCGATCACTGCATGGAACAGTATGCCAACCTTTATCACACAAATAAGTTCTAAAGCCAGTTTTAAAAAACAAGTCAAGATATTTTTAGGAAAGAGTTATTTTTAAGAGGGTAGATGTTTATATTGATACATTTATATTTATTAGCAGGCTGTATTAAATTGTGTAATTTGAATGTATTTTGCTTATAGCCTATTGTAATATGTTATTGTATTGTTTTTTTTTGTCTGATCTTCAGATGTAATTTTTATACTATAATGAACTGATTTTATTGAAGAAAAGGACCCCATGAAGAATAGCTGTGGCATTGCCACAGCTAATGGGGATCCAACAAATAAACAAATAAACAAATAAACTGCAGTAGGCTAGTGCTGGGTCACACTTCAGTACCAGTTTGTGTTTAAAAGACCCTCGCCGAATGCATCCGGTTTGGAGAGACCCAGCACTGGGTACCGAGAGACCCACACTGACTGAGCCA
>NC_085870.1:8370384-8400384 GCF_034702125.1 Engraulis encrasicolus
CACACAGAGACATGCACACATAAACACAATATATATCTCTATCATTCTTTCTCTCTCTCTCTCTCTCTCTCTCTCTCTCTCTCTCTCTCTCTCTCTCTCTCTCTCTCTCTCTCTCTCCTCAACACCCGTCTCTCTGTCTATCCTGAGGGTACAGAGTAGGGTTGACACTGGAATGCTGTAACGTTTGCTGGGGAAGAGCTTTGGAACATCCCCCCTACCACCCCCCCCCCACCAGCCAATTAACCTGCAGCCGCACTTCCCCATAACTTAGCCTAGCCAGCTGCAGGAATCCTGGCTGTCTGCCCTCTCAGACTCTCTGTCTTTGTCTTTCTCTCTACTTCTCTTGCTGTCTTTCTTCTTGTCTTCTCTCTTTTCCTCTTTTGACCCCATGCCTCAGTCTACCACCCTTTCTTCCTCCTGCCTTATCTCTTTCAGTCTCTGTCTATTTCTCTCTCTCTCTCTCTCTCTCTCTCTCTCTCTCTCTCTCTCTCTCTCTCTCTCTCTCTCTCTCTCTCTCTCTCTCTCTCTCTCTCTCTCTCTCTCTCTTGCTCTCTACCTTCTCTCTTACTCTG
This sequence comes from Engraulis encrasicolus, assembly GCF_034702125.1. Taxonomy (NCBI): domain Eukaryota; kingdom Metazoa; phylum Chordata; class Actinopteri; order Clupeiformes; family Engraulidae; genus Engraulis; species Engraulis encrasicolus. Next base: position 8,370,957 of record NC_085870.1, read on the forward strand.
TCTGTCTGTCTGTCTGTCTGTCTGTCTGTCTGTCTGTCTGTCTGTCTGTCTGTCTCTCTCTCTCTCTCTCTCTCTCTCTCTCTCCCTCCCTCCCTCTGTTCTGCTCTAATTAGGCAGAGGCAGAAGTGCACCAGTTTAGGACAGCAGCAGCAACAGCAGCAAATGTGTTTGGAGTGGTGGAATGCTTGGTGCCAGCGGGCAGCCGAAGTGGCACAGAATTCATAAATCCGCCCGCATGGCACCAGATCAGAGAGGCGGAGAGCAGGGAGTCCGTCACACTGAGAGAGAGAGACATTAATCCCGACCCACTGGGGCAGAGAGGGCACTGCCCTCCTCTCTGTCTGGGGCACAGGGAGGGCCCTGTAGAAGTGCTGTAGACATGTAGACAGTACACAGGGCCATATCAAGGTGTTTGGGTCCCCTAGGCAAAGAGGAACTCGGGCCCCCTTTTTTCTCTTGAAACTATTGGCAAGGGCCCTGCCTCAAGATGAATTTTGATAGCAGTATCATTGCACTTTTCGGTCATTGAATTTAGGGATCACAAATTTTTCATTTCTGTCATTTGAATATAACCATAATATAACCATTACCGGGGGGGTCCTTTCAGCCCTAGGCTCAGGGGCCCTTGGCTATTGCCTTGTTCGCTTGCCTGACACGCCTGACAGTATACATGAGGGAGGACATAGTTACCGAAACTGGGATTAGCATTGCCGCTGCTTTGCGGGGTTTTGGCTGTAAGCTGACCGCTAATAGACATGACAAAGCATTAATCCGCACAACAACCAAAGTAATACAGTTGGCAATGACAATGGAAAAGCTTTTGTAGCAGACTAATCGCCTTCATTTGATAATTTGATGATGAGAATAATTGGTCTTTTGAGTACTGTGAAAGCTTTTTCAATGAGACATATTACATCCCACTGAACTGTTGATTGGGGACAACTACTGAGCAACTGTTATGTTCCTCTGGCGAGCTAAATTAATTTTGAAGATACACATACCTGAACAAGTTAACTATAAACACACCTAATGAATAGCATGACCTATCACTTCATAGTGTTGCTTCTTAGTATTTTGTTTGTATTTTGTGGTCCAACACTTGATTTCTTCTAGAATTTACGACGATAATTGAACTGGAAAAGGACAAACAGTTTTGCTAAAAGCCTGTCTGTGTCTTGTTTTCAGTCCCTCTTCGTTAAGTGTGAAAACATGAAACATCTGAAACAGTCATTAACTTGGTGCCGCTGTGGGACAAAATAAACAGCCATCAAGCAGCAATCAGCGTCCAGTTGATTAGGTGGCACAGATTTCACCATCAGTGCATCAATCGTTTGCATATTAACTTATTTATTTATTTATAGATTCACCCTTGTCAAACAGCAAAATAACCAAAACTGTAATATCACTGCATCTCTTGTATCATCCAAATCAGTAGCTACCCAAACATCTCTCCATCCTTCATACAGGTATTGCCTGACTTTTCGTGCATAAACACATTGCCAAGCGAATTTTATGTCAATTTTGTGTGCGGTAGAGCACCAGTCACAATGTACACAGGGGTATGTTATCCCGGGCCCAGGAAGATAGAGTACCCAGAATTGGGTCTCCATTACATTGTATTTATTGGGTAAGGGGCCCCTCCAGATGCAACCGTATCTCACTCATTTCGTGAACTATTCACGAAAAAAATTGATTAATTTTCGTGGTGCATTCATGTTATTGCCCGTTTTTCGTGGTAGGGCAACGAAACGCTGCCTATTCACTTGAATTGCCCTAGTTTGATGCCCTTTCAGTAGCCTACCGACCGTCACATAATCAAACATTTCAAACAAGCAATTTAGGGTTAGGTTTAGGGTCAAGGTTAGGGTTAAGGTTAGGGTTAAGGTTAGGGTTAGGGTTAGGTTTAGGGTTAAGTAGGGTTAAGGTTAGGGTTAGGTTTAGGTTTAGGTTTAGGTTTAGGGGACATAAGGCGTAAGTACCGAAAGGGCGTCGAATTAGTGAGTCCCGAGTGTATCAGCAGTGTTCTGTCAGCACCCCCTCCCCGCCCCTGCAGACGCTTGGATAACCATAGCAGCAGTGGGGCAATTCAAGTGGGGCAGCGCTTCGTTGCCCTACCACGAAAAACGGGCAATAACGTGAATGCACCAAAAAAAATTAATCTATTCTTTTCGTGAAGACTTTACGAAAGGCGTGAGATAGGGCTCTCAGATGACATTGTCCGGGGCCCAGCGAAAGCTGTCAGCGGACCTGGGTAGTATTATCAGGGACGTTTATTAATGACACAAGTCAATTATCCAGCTTGCCGGTTGATGCAGAAATAAATATCCGGAGGACACTGCATTGCTCAGACCGAAGCTGAGCCAAACTCCCACAGCAAGCTGGACTAATCAGCTGTAGTTGGATAGGGCTGAGCTCTTGTGTTCTTTGTGTTGTTGTGAGATATTTTAATGATTAGACATCATGTGCCCGTGAGCCAGAGCTGCAAATGAGTGGAGAGATTCCGTTCAGCTTCACTTTCACTAGTTTCCATCAGTTTTCAATCTATTCTCTCAAAGGCCCTCTCTTTCTCTGAGCACTGTTTGTCCCTCGCAGGCACCTTTCTCTCGCTGCACAGCAATTCCATCTGATTGGTTGCTGGAGGGGGGCAGTGTATACACATGGCAGTTAGGCATTTCTGAAGAATTCATACACACTTCCCCTATACAGTATTCACACTTATAGACACACATGCAGGCACACGCGCGCACACACACACACACACACACACACACACACACACACACACACACACACACACACACACACTCTCACACACACACACATACACACACAAACACAAACACACAGAGTCAGATTCATCTTTCATCTCTCCTCTTGCTTTGACTCAGCATATTGCGCTGCACTTCTTCACATTAAAAGCAAAGCCATGCAGATTCGACACGAAACAATCCCCTAATTGCGAGCCCAGTGTCACAAGAGTGACCAAGCAGAACCGGCCGAGTGTGGAAAAGAGGGGCAGGAACGCAGACAGCAGCGAGCACCGACAGTGCCAGGGGGTCCTTTGAAGCTGATGCTTATTTGGATGATTTTATTAACGAGGTCACTGTGTCTGAGCCAAAGCACCAAGGAGCGCAGGAATGAAAATTGCTAGCAGGCTGTCGGCACTCGGCATCCGCCATCCGGGCTGTTTTTTCTTTTTTTTTTTTAAGGTGGCTGCCACACTCTCAGCTGGTCGTTAAGATTAGTGGACAGGTGGCCTAATTTACAGGTACCTCCCCAACGGACGAGAACACAACTTGTGTGTGTCGTATTCACAATCACACACTCACAGGCAGACACATTATGCACACACAGACTTAGACACAGACACAGACACACACACACACACACACACACACACACACAGACACACACACACACACAGACACACACACACACACACACACACACACACACACACACACACACACACACACACACACACACACACACACACACACACACACACACACACATAGACACACATGCAAAATACACACACACACGCCTATACATACACACACACAAGCACCTATATAGTATACGTATATTCAAACAGAGGCACACACATGCATACACACACACAGGTACAACACACACACACACACACACACACACACACACTGCTCCAGCTGATGAGGGGTGAGGGGTTTGCAGTATGGGTCACGGTCCACTCCCTCAGTCACTCCCACACATACGTTCAGGCAGCCGCTTATGCCCACCCACAGCACAGACTTGCTTGCGTATTTCTGCCATGTGAAAAGGACACTTTGTATGCTCTTACAGTGTAAAGAAGTACAGTGTTACTGTAATTCAACACTTTAAAAGTTGATTTCATATCTTCAAGATTGTATTTTTTTCCCATAGGACTCTCTAACAATATCATTTGTACTATTCAAATGTAGCTCTTAGTTGCTCATGTGCAGGCAAAAACGGCAAAATAAATCAGTAGCTTATTTAGACTTGAAATGTTCTTCATACATTATAACCCATTTACTGTCTGACTAAAATAATTTGCTTCTTCCTATTATCAAATTACACATGAAAGCATACAAGCCACCGGTATGCACACAGAAGTTTGACTGGGCAGTAGGCCAAATTTGACTGCATTTTTGTCGGATTCCGTCTGGCCTCGTAGGCCAGTGTGCCGTGGAGGCTGAGGCTAGATCTTTGAAGCGCTGCAGTGGCTATGGTATGTGTGTTATGTGCAGTGGAAGGAGAGCGAGAGGGAAAGTGTGCTTGCATGTGTGTGTGTGTGTGCGTGTGCGTGTGCGTGTGCATGTGTGTGTGTGTGTGTGCGTGCGCGTGTGTGTTTGAGCGTGTGTGTTTGTGTGTGTGTGTGTGTGTGTGTGTGCGTGCGTGTGTGTTTGAGTGTGTATGTATGTGTTCTCTGGTGAGTGAGGCATGTGTGTGTGTGTGTGTGTGTGCGCGTGTGCGTGTGTGTTTGAGTGTGTATGTGTATGTGTGTGTTCTCTGGTGAGTGAGGCATGTGCTGGCGAGATTACGCTGGGCTTTACGGCCTGCGCTTTAGTCAGGGTCATTTCCACCCGGAGCCAGCGAGAGATGACGGGCCAAATTTAAAATTTTAAATACATCTGGAGGAACCCACCACTGCCACTGACCACAATCACTAGAGTTGTGTGTGTGCGTGTGCGTGTGCGTGTGTGCGTGCCTGCGTGCGTGTGTGTGTGTGAGAGAGAGAGAGAGTAAGAGAGAAGAGAGAAAGAGGGAGAGAGGAAAGAAAGAGAGAGAGTAGGAGAGAAGAGAGAAAGAAAGAGAGAGAGAGAGAGAGACAGAGAGACAGAGAGAGCGAGAGAGATTGCGCACACACACATGTGGCTCTTGTGGCTGTGTTGTTGAATCATTATTTTTATGACTGTATAAACAGAGTATGATTTAGCGAGGCTGTTAGGCAACATGATAGCTCCTTTTTAGATTGACAGGAGAATGACTCTTGGCATCGAACAAAAGGCATTATGGCCCTTAGATGCTGTTACGTAATCAGGAACTACTTACTGTAACTAGGAATTTACGTACCTCGTAGACCTAATTAGAGCAACATAGACAGTACAGGGAATTTGTGATGAATATTAGTAAGTACATTTTTAGTGGTGTAGTTATTGTTTGTTTTTTCACTATTCTGTTTTATTCTGTTTAGTTGTTTCAGTTATATTTAAACTTCTTTGTGTGTGTGTGTGTGTGTGTGTGCGTGTTTGCGTCTGTGTGCGTGCGTGCATGCGTGTGTGCATGCTTAAGTGTGTGTGTGTGTGTGTTTGTGTGTGCTTTAGTGTATGTACCAAAATGGCATCTTTTTAATTAGCTATTTAGTGTCCTCTCATCTGAAAGCTTTACTGGCTTATGGCTGTTTTGCCAATCTCCTTACAGCAGCTTGAGATTTACCTTTTAAAAAAGAAGATGGTTTTGAAAACACCCATGATGTCTGTGATTTACAACATATAAGGATCTTTTTCTTTTTCTTCTTTTTTCGCAAGCTAGAGAGTAGCTGGTGAACAGATAGGGGAGTGGGAGGGGTGGGAAAGAGTGAGAGACAGACAGGGACACAGGGGATACAGAGAGAAGAGAGAGGGACGGAGAGAAGAGAGTCTTTCAGCGCACTGCGCTTCGTTCTGCCGCTCTTTTCTTGACAGAGCACAATGGGACCTGTTGCAGCCCTTGGAATGCATTGTGCTGCCATGGGAACACTGTCGCAATAATGACCCTCGCATAGCTTAGACAGGACAGGGGACCGCTCTGCTTTCATTGACTCATTGGTTGCTCCCCCCCCCCTCTCTCTCTGTCTGGGTGTCTGTCTGTCTGTCTGTCTCTCTCTCTCTCTCTCTCTCTCTCTCTCTCTCTCTCTCTCTCCCTCTCTCTCCCTCTCTCTGCCGTTCTCTCTGGCTTATTCTGCTGTCTCTTGCATTACTTAACCTTTACTAGCTTCTGCTCTCTCTAGTGTACTGCACTAGTTTACCTTTCCTAGATTCCAGGCTGTCTAAGTGTTTTGTCATTCCTGCAAGTAGTGCCGTGTGGGCCAAAGGAAATACAAGCTCGCAACGTAGCATCCAGACCACACAAAAAACGCTTGTGCACACATGCGTACGCTTGTGAACACATGATGGAAAATGACTGTGCAAAGGCTTATGGCGGTCTTCCACTGCCAGAGACCAGTTTGTTGAAATATGTGTGCGAGTGTGTGTGTGTCTGTAAACACACTTGTGGTGATTCTTTGGCACACCACACGTGTGGGTTTTCAGTTGATGAAAGCAGAGAGAGTAGAGAGAGAGAGGTTCCATTGGCCCATTGTTTCCGGGTTCTATTATTGCAAGGGGGGGGGGAAATCCCCCTTTAGGCAGACCTAGGCAGACCTAAGGACTGTTCTATTCAATGCTAGGAGTATTATGACACGCCCCTTTAGGCAGACAGGAACCTGGTCATGTTAGGTGCCCATAGCAACCTATTACAATGGCATATCTCTATATACTTAAAGAATCTCTGATGAAAGTGCTGCAAACAGTAATGATTATGTTGAGCATGTCTTGAGCACATCTTGCGTGTGTAGGTATGCACTCTACAAAGGCCCATCTATATATCACTCCTTCAGCCACGCCTACTGTGTAAGAGGGGGAAAAAAACCTTCACTGAAGTCCTTTTTGATCAGGTAACTGTCAGTACCGCCTATGAGCAGTAGGTGGCGCACTCCACCTGACTGCTTCAGCTTGCTCTGAGCCTGAGCCTGTGTCTGTGTCTGTGTCTGTGGCTGGGGAGTGGTGGGGGTGGGGGGCGTGGGGGCGGGTAGTCTATGAAGCCATTGTGCCAGGAGGGGTAAAGATAGCCTAGCGGTAGTCACCTCCTGGAGGTACAACACAGAGAGCCACTGTTCTCAGCCAACAGGCTCCTGGACCCACAGCCCTAGTTAGGCTCACCACGCTGCGCAGAGCTGGGGGTGAGTCGAGCTGTGGTTTGGGTGCTCTACTTTCAATCCTCCGCAACCCCGCCTCCCCTGTTCTGACCCAGCTCAGCCCAGATCAAGCCAGGCCAGGCCAGGGCAAGGCAAGGCAGGGCAACTCGACTGTGTCTGCGTCACAACTAGAGATGCACCAGATCCTGATTTTTTGGATCCTGCCGGATACCGGATCCACTGCTTAAGATCCTGCCGGATCCGGAACCGGATACCGGATCCTACGAAAGGGTTGAAACACATAACCAACTCGCACACGTGGGCCCTTTTTATTATGTTGGCGCAAACTATTTTTAAGACTCATTGGCTTAATACTGCCACACTGCCTTCAACGGCCGCTTCCAAAGGGCTTTCACTCCATGCAGCGATTGGGGTTGTGAAAGACTGACTGAAAAGCCTAGGCTACATAAAAAGTAGAGATGCCCCAGATCCTGATTGGATACCGGATCCACTGCTTAAGATCCTGCCGGATCCGGATAGTCTGAAAAACCCTATTATCCTGCCGGATCCGGAACCGGATCTTGGATCCTGTACATCTCTAGTCACAACAGCACTGCAATGCCAGCACCATTCTTACCTGCTGACCTTCTGACACAGAAGGAGTTCTTCTCTCTCTCTCTCTCTCCTTCCCTCTCTTTCTCTCTCTTTCTCTCTCTCTCTCTCTCTCTCTCTCTCTCTCTCTCTCTCTCTCTCTCTCTCTCTCTCTCTTGCTGTCTCTCTTTTACTGTTGGTGGGTGGTTTTCATGAGAGTGATACTGACAAAATTGTCTCCCTTTCCCCTTGTAAATACTGCCTTCTCAGGTGCAGGCTAGCTCGTTTTTTGTTTTTTTTGTTGCTATGAGTAAAAACCTCTGTCCTCTCCTTTGCCGGCCGGTCAGCAGCTCTACTTTCAAGCTCTCATCATCACCTCCTCACACCTGTGCATGTGACCCTTGGTGCTCATCTCTGGTTAAGGTGATGACTAAAGGGCCCGTGCCTTGGCCCCCAGGTGAGAGAACGAGGGGCTTTTGAGTGAGCGAAAGGCATTCGTTATGTCCCCACTGACAGACGACTGACCCACCCCCCATACGCCATTATGTCGAGCGCACACTCTGTCATTCAGTCACCACGTCGTTGTTAGAGCTCCTCGTGCCTCCCCAACCCACTGCTAATGCACCCGCTAATTCCTGTCATTAGCTCTTAAGAGGCCTGTTTAGCGGTCGTAGGGTGTCGGAAAGTGTTGCTAACATAAGACTTCATTTTGATTTGCTCTAGGTTTTTATGACAGACGGGATTGTTGGCTATCTGTGTCCCGTCCGGCTGAAATAAACTCAGCATCATAACAACATTGCTATATGACATTACTGAGAGTCTTGAGTAACAGATTATGGCTATTTCACCACCTTTTTGGTTGGACCAAGCTTGCCCCGCATGAAAGGGTTAAGCTTTCTTTCAATGTCCTTTTCACATGATCATTGCTATAAGTAGTTGACAGGTTTAAAACTTGACAATTTAATATTCACATAATGCAGTAAATTAAGTCTATTCCTTTGATCTACCTTAGCACTGATCTGGCACTTCGGTACTGATTAAGATCAAGACAGTGTGTGACACCAACATTATCATTTGGAGGAGTGTCTTAATTACCATGTTGACAAACGATGTCAACAATGTAGACTACATTCTCGTGTTGCTACTTTCCCTTGCAACGATTTGACCTGATTAAAGATTTTCGTTGTTCTTCTTTCATCCTGTGGCCAATTCCAACAGCACACAAAAACACAGCAACACAAACAGAGCCAGAAGATATGAGATTTCCTAAACAGATAGACGGGACCCCGGGACAGAAGGGCCCTTTCCCCTCAAACAGGAAATCGGATGTCGCATCTCTGAGCAGTTGGTTTGGCCAGAGCCAACTAATGAAAATAAATAAAGAGCTCTCTCTACATAAAATATGCCAATCGGAAGCTCCGGGGGCCACCCAAAGATCTGTTTGTCCTTTGATCATCTCTCGGGCGCTTTGCATGTGATCGTGTTTCAAAGTTGGCTACCGGCTCCAACTAAAACAACAGTCAGCTCTTCTGAGACACTCCACAGCAGTGAAGGGAGTCTTTGCTTTGAGCCTCCAGTCTGACTGATCATCATAATCCATTTTTAGTAGAAGGCTGTTTTTGTTTTTTTTCGGGTTTTTTTGTTTTTTTACTTCCTGGGAGACTGGGAGGAATATGGATGTGACTGGACATGGATATAAAGACAATCCATGTGAAGACCCTCAGAAGCCTCTCCAGGCCTCTTGGTAACGTTGAGGGCCTGAGAAAATAACTCTGACATTATTGCAACCCAAATATCTTGCTGACTATATATTGTACTAACATTCCTTGATTTTATTATCTTTATTCAAGATTCTTCCTATTATTATCTTACTGTAATTAAGGATTGAGAAGTCCATGTTAAAAAGTAAATGCATAGTGATCCTCTGGGTAAGGACATTTGGTGGGTACATACGGTAGTTGTTTTTCCCCTATTTGCAATAAGCCCGAAGGCTCTTGGTTTTGCTTAACCCATTTTGTCCTGAGCCCTTTTTGGGAATGGGTGCTCTCTGCCTATTAAATCCTAAATATCTCAGCCTCCGAAGCACATACAAACATGAAATAAGTTGCATTTAAAAGCTAGGATCCTTGTTTTCCATTAGAATGTGTTCATTCAGCTCTAACCTACCCACATTTGTAATAAAATAGCTAAAATCTCAAGAAACTGAATGCAGCGTATACGTGTCTCCAGGACACAATGGGTTAAAAGGGCAGAGGAAATACTTATCATGCACATACATTTCACTTACTGGCATATCACTCGTAACATGTTGTACAAAAATATAACTTTTTCTGAAGACTTTTCATGCAGTTTATGATTATGCCCTGTATACATACGTACATTTCTCGTGTTGACAAACAGCCGGCTGCGCGCACAGACAGGAATTCCAAAATGCTAGGTGGCTAGGTGGATAACTATGGATGTCCCATTGGAGCGGTGTAGTGCGTGGCTAGAACCTGTTTTCTAGTCGGCTGGATGTTGTAGCGGTTTCCGTGGTTTCTGTACTGCCAACTCCATTCTAGGATAACAGTTCTTAGTTTTATATACTTTGTAAATTAAGGTCTCTAATGTATCACGCCAATCACACATGAGCGCAACGTTTGAGTGACAGCAGCTTTGAAACAATCAGAGGCTGCGTCTGATCCCGAAAACCTGCCTTGTCACCAGGGGCTACCATTTGGTTACACATTATAGCAGGGGTCTCCAACCTTTCTAGGCCTGAGGGCTACCAAGGGCTACCCAAGGGCTACTGAGGGCTACCTGAGGGATACTTTTGTTCAAAATCCTCTACTGATGTCTTGGCGTTCTCAAATCACACTGTTATTGAATGATAATTTGTTTATCGGTTGTAAAGAATAAATAATCTCATATTTAAATCAAGAAAAGCATTAACTGTGACTAAAATCTGGTAGTCATCACTGTTTATTAACATCCTTGGTGGGCACCTCAGAAGCTCCTGGAGGGCTACCTGGTGCCCGCGGGCACAACGTTGGTGACACCCGCATTATAGTGTTATTGTAGGAGCCTAGCAAAGAATTCGGTGCGACAAGACAACAGGTTCTCCTAAACAGTGTCATTAAGGATGCAAAATCCGAGCAAGTGGATAGAACCGCCAGCCGATAAGACAACAGGTTCTTTTCATACACTGTGCTGGGGTCCAATGGGACTTCCAATGCTAAACACTCAGCCGCGCAACATTTTGGAATCCCTGTCTGCGTGTGCAGCTGGCTGTTTGTCAGCACAAAAAATGTATACATATATGACCTGGATGAAGACTTAACCCCTTAGCACAGAGTCTATGTTATAACCCTACTGTCACCAAAATTGTAATGGCTATGTCTTGATCTGTTACTTAAGGCTCTCTGTACTGTCATACGTAGCAGTGTTGTTATGATGTAGTAGATGAGTATTTCCAGTGAATAGGCCCGACGGCAGCTCCATCTGCAGTAAGAGGCTACGGAACAAGAACCTGATGTTGTGAAGGGCCTCCATCTCTGGGTTTCCTTCCTTCACCCCCATATGCGTCCCGTTCCCCCTTCCATCGCCATTTTGTAGAAATGAGCTCGGACCCTCATTTCCTCAGACGAAGATTTTTTTTTCTGGATCCCCCACCCCTTGGTTCCTCTCTAGCTTCATACCTAGACTGATATTTGAGCGGCTCTCCATCCATGGCCTCATCACCACCTTCCTTACCACCACTACCACCACCACCTCCTCTGCTACCACCACCCTGGCCCCAGTGTTTCTTTAGCAAGGTTACCCCCCCTCTCAGCTCCATTTTCGGGAGGAGCCCGCTTTCCATGCTTGGAATCCATGAATGGCACCTTTGTCCCATGGCCTTCACACAGAGTCAGTGGCCTCCGAGAAACCTCCCTCCTTCATCAAGCCTTCTACCCACAACCATCTCCACCTCCAACCATCCCCAAGTCAGCCCTGGCCACCAACGTACCTCCACCCACACCCACACGTGCCACAAACACAGACACACGGACACATATGGGCACGTGCAAATGCACACTGTTAACACACACACATATGCACACACACACACACACACACACACACACACACACACACACACACACACACACACACACACACACACACACACACACACACACACACACATCTCCAAAAATCTCCAGCATGCTTACCCCCACCCCCATCCTCCCCCTCACCGCCTCCCCATCTGGGACAGGAAGACAGCAAAGCAGAGCTGGGCTAGGCTAGGCTGGAAGGGGGGCTCTTTGATCCAGATGGGGTGGCTGATGTGTGTATGAGTAAGACCCAGTGAGCCCCAACTTCAACAATGGATGCTTAGTCTGCGAGGCATGACCATCTTAATGTGTACAGGAGATGGTTTTGGTGGGAATAGGTCCCTCTCTGTTTCCCCACCTTTCCCCGCCTCCTCCTCTATTTCCTGTCTCCCTACTTCAGCAAATTCTTCATGAAGTATACATACAGGCTTCATTGCTCTGAGCTTTGGCATATTATGTCCATATGGCTGTTGGACTTAATCATAGCAACGTTTTAAACATGAATAACTACAGCAAGTATATGGTCTTTATTTGAGCCCAGTACTTATTTGGTGGAGCTATTCAGTTCACCATTTTTTTCTGTCCAGCATTTATTTAATGATTTTTTATTTTTTTTAGTATAGCTTCTATAGTGTGAAACTGCGATGTTGCTTGCTTTATGTTAGACTGAACACAGAGATGCAACAAGTATAAATGGTTGATTAAAAAGACATCAGGTGCTAATGACTCATCTTAATCAACATCCATCTGCAGTACTTGTTACAGGACTGAAGGAACAGTTTAGGTTGCTATACAGTGGTGCTTGTGGTACAGTGGTGCACAACCCACTTTTAGTATGTCCAATCATTTTTCAACGTTATGTTAATGATTGGATAAAATAGGACACATATTTAAAATTTCAAATCCCCTATTCGTTTCTCAATTCAGCAGTTCCACAAACTCTGTGTAACTGAGGCGATCTGCGCTAGTTCGCCACTCTGGGTTTAGCTCAGCACTACCAATGCTGAGGCTTCGGAAGGGAGGTTTACTAACGTTCAACGCCGCACTCAGCTAGCTGACATCTGTTACACTCACCACCCTAAACCTCACTCCCATCCCTTGTCTTATGGCACCAGTGTAAGGGGTCTTACACACCAGGGCGGTAAAGCGTCGCGGAACGGCTGCGTTTTTTACCGGCGTCGGTGAAAATACATTGAAACATATCTGTCCTTACACACCAACCGGCGGTAGTTGAGCGTCAGCGGCGCGGGAGCCGGCTCCGCGCCGCGCTGCATTTGGAAAATAGAACTCAACGTATTTTTCACGCCGGCGACCGGCGGTGTCTCATTCAAATGAATGGCAAAGTAGCATGCTAGCTTTGGCTGTGGGGAGGGTTTTGAACAGGACTGGCCGCGCACGCTGACGCTGTCAGTGTGAAAGGCAGAGAAAAACGCACCGGCCGAAACTAAGCAGAAAGACCGCGTTCGTCCCGCAACCGTTCCGTTCCGCCTTGGTATGTTTCGGCCCTAATAGAGGTGATCTGCCCTAGTTCATCACTCAGGGCTCGAACCCGCCACCTAGCAGTTAACGCTCCAGTTGGGGCATGAGAGGCACAGCACCATACCGCTGAGGTAAAGGTCTAGACCAGTCGCTCAGCGCTACTGATACTGAGGCTTTGGGAGGGAGGTTTACTAACGTTCTATACCGAACTCAGCTTGTTGGCATCTGTTTCATCTGTACACCAGCTATTAGTACGAGGGTATGGTAAGACTAGGCTAGAGCCGAGAGGGTCCAGAGGCTTGACAGTTACAGTAGGGACACATAGATGCGAATTTGGCCAAGCGAAGCCAACTTCGCCATTCATTCCTATGAGAGAGGCGAAAGCAAGCGAACAGGAGCGAAGCGAAGCAAAATTATTAAAGAAAGTTTAATGTTATGCAAATGAGGAGCGAATTCGCCTGCCGCGGCCCAATCAAATCAACAACATAACTGTTCCATTCCATTTGATTCGCTGCGACGACCTGATGACGGTTGAATTTCGCCTCTCTTCGCTTCGCTCGCTTCGCCTCCTATGTGTCCCTACCGTTAGAGGAGAGCAGAGCTGAATGGAACTTGGGGCTTGTTTGGGAGTCCTCTTGAGGAGATAGTGCTTGACAGAGATTGGCTAATGGGATCCAGCTGTCTGTCACTGCCGCAGCAATGTGGAGTCCAGTCCAGTCCAGTCCACACAGGACTGTTTGCTTTTGTATTCGACCCCCTCGGTGAGAGAGAGGGACTGGGGTGGTTGGAGAGAGAGGTTTGGAGAGAGAAAGCGAGGACTGAGGGGAAGCTGGGTGGAGATAAGAGGTTAAAGGGACACTGTGTGAGATTTTTAGTTGTTTATTTCCAGAATTCATGCTGCCCATTCACTAATGTTACCTTTTTCATGAATACTTACCACCAGCATCAAATTCTAAGTATTCATTCTGACTGGAAAAATGTCACTTTTCTTACATGAAAAGGGGGATCTTCTCCATGGTCCGCCATTTTGAATTTCCAAAAATAGCCAATTTTAGCTGCAAAAAATGACTGTACTTGGACCATACTAGAAAATATTTGTTTAATACTTTGTAAACTTTCATGTAAAGATCAAATTTGGCAATAGGCACCCCAATTTCAATAAACAGCATAGTTGCAGTACTCTTTTTGACCATTTCCTGCACAGTGTCCCTTTAAGGGGTTGGAGGTTGGAGCGTTGGTGTGTAGTGGTGGTGGTGGTGAGGGCTTTGTTTATTGTCCTTTTAGTTCTCCGCACTCTCCTACTGAAGTCGGGAAAGAGAGAAAAGAAAGAGGGGAGGGGAAGGGAGGGGTGGGGGTTGAAATGATATTATGTTTACTTAGGATCCATGGATTTTTGGACCGGCTATTTCAGGTTTCCCAGACAAAGAGATTTTTGCTGAAGTGCCACAGAGGAAAGCAGCAGAAAATCCTCAAGCTTCACTGACCCCGTAATGCCAAAGGCCTCCCTCAGCGCCTGAGAAGGCCAGAGCAGTTCACACACCCTTTTCGTTTTAATTTAGTCGGCCTCTTAATCTTCTGTCCATGGAGCTCGGACTCTCAAACCTCCTCTTTCAGAGATGAACAAATCTGGGATCCAAACAGCTCAGTACTCTGAGTGTGTGTGTGCGCGCGTGTGTGTGTGTGTGTGTGTGTGTGTGTGTGTGTGTGTGTGTGTGTGTGTGTGTGTGTGTGTGTGTGTGTGTGTGTGTGTGTGTGTGTGTGTGTGTGTGTGTGTGTGTGTGTGTACATGCGTGCGTGCATGCGTGTGTGTGTGTTTGTGAAGCTTCAGGCCCCAGTCTTTGCAGTCTCAGGGATTTTCTGGAACTTTTCTGTGCTGCCAGGAATGCATTTATTGAGGTGTATTACTCCACTAAATGAAATTATGGGCATTACTCATGCGTAATAAATGATGTTCTCCTGCCCCCACCAGCGCCAGCTCTGCACCACACCATGCCAACCACAGCGTCCAGATGGCGCGCTTAATAGGTTATGGGTCAGTTAGTTAGAATTGCACCGTTCAGTTCTGGTAGTTATTGGTGTACCTATCTTAGTGGCAATGCTGCTCAAGCCGGTTTTCAAAGTCATTCATGAACACCTACCACAAAAGGCAACTTTTCTTGAAAATGTAAAAAGTACCCTCAAGACCATTCAAACTACCAGCACGTCTTGCATTCTGTCATCCTCTGACGTCTCAATAAGTGTTACACAACATGAAACCATGAGCATTTAGCCAAGAAAGTATATATCATACTGTAAATCTATTCCAAAGTAATTGGCCAAAGTAATTTGCTCAGATTAATATCAGTTTACGGTAATTCAGTACCACCTTAGAAAGTACTGGCGCATCCCCTCCATAGCCTCAACATGCCCTCAGGAAGAGTCTAGACCAAACAGGTTAAGGCTAATCCCATCCAAAAACAACACAATAGTATTATGGAATATGAAGACGGTGAACCCATTTCCTCTCTCTTTATCTTTACTTTTCTCTCCTCCTGGCTTGCCTTCCTTAACAGGCATGTCTGTACACGGAGCAAGTCTGAAAGAAGAACAACCCAAACTCGCCCTGAATATCTCTTCCCCCTCTCCCTCTCTCTCTCCCTCTCTCTCTCTCTCCCTCTCTCCCTCTCTCTCTCTCTCTCTCTCTCTCTCTCTCTCTCTCTCTCTCTCTCTCTCTCTCCCCCCCCATGAGTGAGTGAGTGAGTGAGTGAGTGTGTGTGTGTGTGTGTGTGTGTGTGTGTGTGTGTGTGTGTGTGTGTGTGTGTGTGTGTGTGTGTGTGTGTGTGTGTGTGTGTGTGTGTGTGTGTGTGTGTGTGTGATTGTGTGTGTGTGAGAGAGAGAGAGAGAGAGAGAGAGAGAGAGAGAGAGAGAGAGAGGGAGAGAGAGGGAGAGAGAAAGCTATTTGCATAAGGATTATGGACAGAGATAATGGGCCGTGTAGTATCTCACGATCCTTTTTTTATGCTAAGGGCTGTTATACAAATGAAATAAACATAACTCAGATTCGAACCACTGTTTGTCTTCACAAATCGCCCAAGTGAACTATCTGAAACAACAAGGAGTCCTTCTGTTGTTTGCGTTCACATGGCCCTGTGATTTGTGAAAGAAATTGTGTTTAGCTATCGGAGAACGGGATTATTTGTCACACATGCCATATGTGTGTATTCTTTTATCTGGAATGCTGTATGTCTGCACAGTCACTCTAAACAAACGTGCAATGTTTTTTGGTGAGAGTTTGTTTGCATCTCTTACAGTTTACCCCTCGGAGTTTGTTTTCTTGCTGTGGGTGGTGGACAGAGGGCTGCCCAGTGAGATCATTTGACGACGCGGTAGACCATTCGGGTGTGCTGTGGAAGATATCACTGTGAAACTGGGTCAAAGCAGTAGCTTAGAAAACTAGAAAAAAAAACTATCTAGCAGCACAAATTGTTTCACCCTGGCAAGTTGATCTAGGTAATGCTGCACCAGAGATATTCTATAGAGATATGCCAACATAATAGGTTGCTATGGGCACCTAACGTGACCAGGTTCCGGTCTGCCTAAAGGGGCGTGTCATAATGCTCCTACAATGAATAGAACAGTCCTTAGGTCTGCCTAGGTCTGCCTAAGGGGGGCCATAATAGAACCAGGAAACAATGGGCCAATGGAACCTCTCTCTCTCTACTCTTTCTGGTTATACTATATGAACTTTATAGGTTCAAGGCCCAATAGGAAGTCATATAACATACATACTGTAATTATGTAAAACCAATCATTCAATCCCAACACTCTGTATGTGTGTAGCAAGGTTTTTTCTGATTGATTTAGAGGAGTGAGTCAATAGGGAGAGTTTGTCACATTGATTGTGCTGTTCTTTACGTGAAATTAAACTGTTCTAACTAAACATGTCTATGGTTTGAACACCAACCTTTTGTCCCACAGCTTCACCAGTTCAGTGCCAGACAATACGTTTCGTGTTATATCCTGCCTTGCCAAGCTATCAAAGTAGCTTAGGGTCTGTCAACAACAAGTCAAATCATTCATTTGCAAAGCCAGCAATCGGTATTGCATTGACAGAGGTTGACACGAACCAAATAAAATACACAGATGCATACACGTAGATGGCCAGTCCATGACATGAAAGTGCATGTACTTCTGCGTGTGTGTGTGTGTGTGTGTGTGTGTGTGTGTGTGTGTGTGTGTGTGTGTGTGTGTGTGTGTGTGTGTGTGTGTATGTGTGTGTGTGTGTGTGTGTGTGTGTGTGTGTGTGTGTGTGTGTGTGTGTGTGTGTGTGTGTGTGTGTGTGTGTGTGTGTGTGTGTGTGTGTGTATGTGTGTGCCTTTGGGTCATAGCAGCATTGTGACATCATCTTCTGTCCGTGCTAGCTTTAGGAACTGTTGACCATTTGACTCCCAGATGCGAAGGTCAAAGGTCAGCAGACACTGGCGTGTGAGAGGGAATAGAGAGGAAGCGGCCCTGTTACTGAGGACGAACACCGCAGTTTGCCACGGCATTCACAAATGCATCCCACTTTTCCACACAGCCATTACTCCTGTAAGAGACGGGGATACTGCAGCGATATGTTCAATAGCATGCATCAATCAATAAATCAATCAATTAATCAATCAAAATGTATTTACTGGTGTATATGGCATGATATCATACTCATCGGCATTCAGTGTGCTTGCAGTAAATGAAATAAACAAAAAATGAAATCACTGAGAAACAAATTAATCAAAGGCAGATGATTTTTATTGGGTTTTAATTTTCCTTTTAAAGCACCCCACTGTTGGGGCAGGTCTTTTATTGGAAGGTAGTTCCAGAATTTGGAAGCACAATGGCTAAATGCCATTTCACCTTAATTTCACCTTAACCAGCATGCCTAACTGCAAGTGTAAGTGCGAGTGCATCCTGTAGAATCCTTTTGTTATACTATGTCTCTGTCAACGTTTACTTTCATTTTACATTATGAACACTTCAAGTTTCTTGACCTAATACTCATTAATAATTAATTAATAATAATAAGCATTGCTGTTTTAGTTCCCGTTGTGGTCATCATTAATGCCAGTTTCAGTTACACCTCTGCAATTAAAAATTAAGTAATCAACTTTTTTAAAACTGCGATTGTTCACATCACTTGCAGTTCAGACACGATATAAATGAGCAGGGTCTGGGTATCATTTCTAAAACTCAAGCAGGACAAGCATAAACAAAGACACAAAGCATGTGAACAGCCTTTAGACATGATAACATGACAATCCTTCATGAATGTATCTTTCAGATAGTAAAAATGTCTGGCATCTGTTCTGAAAAACGGTCCTTAAAATACATATATCCCTGTTGATTATACGCCAGTGGCCCGAGGATAGCTTTGCTCTGATTTGGATCAAAAGGAATAAGCGCGTCTGTCTAAAGCTACCATAAGGTGTCTGACGTTGCCTGTGGCAGCAGAGTAGAGAACTCCGATTACTGACTGGGAGAGCAAGGCCTGACAAGCTCTCCTGTGTGCATTTCCATGAAAGCAAGGCTCAAATCATCGCATAACGAGTGCATACAGATTTCGTGTCTCATTTACCTCTGAATCACATTTGAAGACTTGTGTCTCGGGCTGTCTCATATTTGTCATGTTTGGTGTTGGGGTAAAATAGCAATACACCATCTCTCACCTCCCCCCAACTCATTCCTATTTCTACCTTCAAGATATTGCAGTGGCAACATCAAGTTGTGTTGCTCTGTGTTCTTCTGGATCCATCTTTTACAGTGCTGTGAGGGAGAGCTGACCAGATGTCAATGGAAAAGTCTCTGATTTTGTTGTAGGTTCCCTGATACAGAGGGAAAGAGGAGGCTAACAGTCATACTACCAGATTGACTGTACATCCATTCATACCGTTGATGCTGTGCTGTACTTCACTATACGTCTGTCATCATTAAGACATAAAAAAGTAGGGACTACGTGTGAAAGTTCCGTCACAAGTAGCCAACACTCACGTGCGTAGAGGGAAAATAATCCCTCTCCCGAACTGCGTTTTTGTTTGTTTGTTTTCTAGCCATGGGTTTCCTGCAGCTGATTGTGCCCACCCTGATTCAGTTGCTGAAAGTGATTAAAGGCTTATTGAACTAGTTTGGAGGGAAACAGGATGACTGTTGAAGCATTAATCAGGTCTAGGCGGTGGGGTGGGGTGGGGTGAAAGTTGCCAGTCACGCGACTCTTGGCAAGGGCCAGTGACATTTTCTGAGAGGGATTTATGCTGCCTGACTGGGGCGAAATCCAAACATTTCTTTGGCCGGCTTTGATTGGAATTGATGTTCCGACACTGTTTCCATAAATACACAGGCGTAAGTGGGTACTGTATGAACCTCTTGACCTCCCATAGATTTTGAGAATTCAAGGCATAGATTGTGTCTAAATTGAGTGATGGATGTAAGAACTGAATAAAACACTATACAACTTCAGTGCATAATCTCTTGAAACTGAATGGTCTCTCTTTTGAACTTTGATGTCGTTGCCTGCTTCTCCAATCGTATTGGCACGACTGCAACCCATGGAAGATGGCAAAATGTCAATAGTGCCTTTCACTCTGCTACCAGTTGATGAAAATCAACACAGAAATGATTTTTGGAAAGATCATTCCAAACAAAATATACTTAGTGTTGCTTTAAGAGCCTGAAAGGCATTCTTGGGCACTGTGCTAAGAGAGAAGTGAGCCTTTCAGCACCCACCGTCCAGAAGCAGGTAGACTGTGGAATCCTAAACATGTGTTAGAGCAGTGTTTCTCAACAGGGGTGCCGCGGAAACGTGGCTGATAAATAAAATTATGTAATATAATACATATTTGTCTAAATTGATGAGTTAATGTTAGTCAGTGGAATCTTTCATCTGCCATTTACGCACAATAAAGTGAATATAGGTCGCCCCAGTCAGCTGCAACTTCGAACTAAGGTCGTGAGACGTCTCCAAATGTGTTACTTTTCTAAGCTTGTGTGGTTTGGGGTGCCTTGAAATTTTTCATGAATTGAAAGGGTGCCTCGCCTAAAAAAAGGTTGAGAAACACTGTGTTAGAGGCCTGGTAGCACTGAGCTGCCAGACAGACCAGCAGCTCTGCGTTTTGGAGAGCCGGCACCAGAAACAGCCATTTATGAACCCAAGCAGAGTGCCTGACCTGAAGTGTGCATGAAGGGTTCGGGTAATAGATTCAAAATAATTCTGAGAGGCCAGTTCTTCAAACTGGAATGCGTTGCTCTGGACTTTGTGTGTTTTTTTTCTACATTTGGGGTGTAAGTTTTCCTAAATTAACACTATGTAACCATTTGACAGATTTAAAGGTTTTATGTACCGACAATTGCATTTGGTGAGTATTTCACTTTGTTGGGTAATTTGTTGGCTTTTTTTTAGTTTGTTCGTTTGATAACAGCCGAAAGCGAAATGTTCTGTATGGATTTTGTTGTATTATTCAGCGTGGTTCAGAATTCAATGACCCAATTTAGATAGTCAATATAGAGTCCACTAGCAACACTGGAGGCACCTCACGCTTGGAGTTGACACACACATGAAGAGATTAGCACATGTTCACAGATGAATGGTATGACTGGGAGTGGACTGGACCTCAGGAAGCCATTAGACCCCAGTCACCGCTGAATAGCTCTCTCTCACTCTTTCTCTGTCTCTCTCACTCTTTCTCTGTCTCTCTCTCTCTCCCTCTCTCTCTCTCTCCATATTCTCAGTCTTCATTCTTTTATCACATACTCTCTTCCCCTGAATATCTCTCTCTCTCTTTCTCTCTCTCTCTCTCTCTCTCTCTCTCTCTCTCTCTCTCTCTCTCTCTCTCTCTCTCTCATTCCTCCCCTTCTGCTACTTTCCGCTACTGTGCTGGATGGATGAAGGGTTTTTTGTGGAGTGGGGGTGGAGAGGGGCGAGGAGCGAGGGGCGTCTGTTACTGGCCAGTAACGTGTGCACTGTGTAGCCAAGAGGAGCTGACTAACTCAGGCCTGCGGCCCAGAAGAGAATCCCCAGTCTGCCCACAAAACCCCGCCACCGCCACGGCTGCAATGAGCTGCTGCACTGCACTCAACCTGCTCCGCTCCCACTACTGCTGGAAGGGCTGACTGAGAGCCATTGAAGTCCATGCAGTCCACCAGTCATTCCCAGAGCATGAGTCAGTCATTTGGCTGTGCATTGGTATGGCTTTCCCTCTTTTTTGTCTTTGTTTTGATGGCGGGATGGTGGTGGTGGGGAGGGGGGGGGGGTCACAGTTTGTTACATCACTCAATATGCATTGGCTTCTCATAGTAAACAGCACGGTGCATTTTATATGATCATCAGATACCTTAAAAAAAAAAAACGCAACAGTATTTTGGGAGCCATTGCTATTTTAACAACCCATCCACCAGTGGAAAAAGTAATGCCGTTAAGTTTTAGGATGCATTGATTCCAGTAAACTCCACTGTAGGAAAGTAGAGGTGCGAAAAAAAGACTGCGAGAAGAAACTACGTTCTCCCACATTCATCAAATGTTGCACAAACAGTTGCAGCCTTGTGTTGCTATAGCATGCTGCGGCAGAGACAGGCTCTCTACTGTACTCTACCGAGGGCTAGTCGTACCCCACTTTCCCCTCTCGCTCTCTCTCTCCTCTGCAGCGGTGCTGAGAGCCCATCAGGCCTGTTACAGATAGGCAAGCAAACTAGGCAATTGCCAAGGGCACCCCGTTGAATAGGCCCCCCCTGGTAATGACTATATACTGTATGTACTTTTAATTAAATGACAGCGCTGACAACTTTGTAAGTGTGGCAGTACCTTCCTCAATTCTGAAAAGTGCAATGACACTGCTATCAAAATCTTTCCTGAGAAGGCCCCTCCCTAATAGTTTGAAGAGGAAAAAGCCCCCCCCCAAAATCCATCTTTGCCTAGTGCCCAAAATACCTTGACAGGGCCCCGGAGCCCCATGTCTTCTGCTCTCCGTCCTGTGGGAGGCTGAGGCACTTCCCGACTGGGGTAAAAATATGGACACAAAAAGGCCCATTCTCCATTGACCGCTTGCCTGCCTATTACCTCTGTTATCTTTTCATGTGGCCTGCCAGCGATTTCGTTTTATATACCACTGTGGCGTGCACAGCAAGTGCCTGAATGGCCTTTCAGTCTGGCCTGCCTGCCCACAGTTGGTAGCCATTGTGCTTTTAATTCGATTTGTAGAGGTGTTTGGAAATAAAATGCATGTGGATTTTGATTTTTCCAAAGATGCATCTGTAGTAGCTGGCTTATTAGTTGAAACTGTGTTTTTGTGTGATTTTACAGTGTGCATGTATGGGTTTAGCATCTGCAAATGTTCACTTTCATATTGTCTTGTTTTCTTTGTCCGGTCTGCCCTCTTTTTATATTTTTTATGAGTTCCAAAAATAAAGTTCCTGAAGGAACCGCAAGCACACTGCCTATTGACACAATGCAAATGAGAGCAGGCTTATTTTTATACTCTGAAAGGTCAGATGGTTGTAAATGTACTTTGTACAGTACTTTATGACTGAGGGACCATACTTAAGAATTGACAGATCTGAAATTATCAATTTTGGAAACAGTGCGTCTGTCACTGACAAATACAGTAGGTGTGTTCAAGCAACACAAGATCTTGAAATGTTTTTTAGTGAAATACTGTAGTGTGTGTGCACAATGCCTGATATTATGTTTATGGAAATGCATATTTCATCTGTTATGTCTTTTGAGACGATAATCTGTACAATTTTGTGACTGGTACCTCATTCTACTTCTCATTACCAGTCAGGTAAATGAATAGTCTGCTAGAAGTAAAGTCTGCCCCAAACACTACAGGAAGTTATTCATATTCGGCTTTCTACTGGGATGAAAATATGTGCCAGGCGTTCTGTCTGAAAATATGTATATATTTACTCTATAAATATTTTTTCAGTGTTGGTCTTGGTCTTGGTAAGCCTACCTAAATGGTTTGCTTGATCATATTGTGTGTGTGTGTGTGTGTGTGTGTGTGTGTGTGCGTGCATACGTGCATGCATGCACGTGCGCCCGTGCGTGCGTGCGTGTGTGCACGGCTGTAGATCCAGTTTGAAGCTCACTGGTCTCAACCGACAGGCACGTCCATGTCAACCAACTTATTGACTTTCTCTCCTCTGCTCTGCTCTGCTCCGCAATGCAGTTGAAAGCAGTCCAGTCAGTGGCACCCAAAAAGCCCTTCCTACTCTGCCTGTTTGCTAAGCTAACCCCAACGCTGAGTCATCTTAGCCATACCAGCCGTCTCGCATGCCGCTGCAAAAGGAGTGTTATCCGCTCCTCTGTATGCAGCAGTACAGTAAGGCTACAGTGCCTCTCCTCCCTCCCTCAAGACCCATTAAACAGCATAAAGGGGGCTAAACGCTCCGCTCATATGTATGCTATAATGGCCCCCTCACATCGCTCTGTAAATTTACCCTGCTGGCTTACTGGCGGTTAACAGTCCCAGACAGAGAGCATAGACAGAGAGAGAGAGGGACTGGCTGGGAGAGAATGGTGAGCCAAGAAGGTAATTGGCTTTAACAATAGGCTGCCAGACTGAGGGGGATTGTAAGGTGCTGCATGCTTCTCTGTAGTGCCACATTAGGGACAAACCGAGAACCTCATTTACCTGGTCTTGATTTGTTTGCCTGTCTGGCTGGCTCTTTGTGATGGAGAGAGAGAGAGAGAGAGAGAGAGAGAGAGAGAGAGAGAGAGAGAGAGAAAGAGAGAGAGAGAGGGAGAGAGAGAGAGATTGACAGATTGACAGATTGAGAGAAAGGGAGAGCAGAGTGAAAGAAGAAAGAGGTTCAAAAGACAGAAAGAAAGAGAAGACAACCGAAGGGGTGTGTATAAGACTATTGTGCGTGCTGTAAATTAAATACTTAATTACAGACAATACAATTACAATACTTACAAAGACAAGGTCAAACCATTAAATCATATGCAAATAATTAGTACTTAGAAAGAATTAGTGTGCTGAACAATGGTTACTACCAGGGTGCGATTTGTCGGAAAACCAGAAGAGGGGATAGGTTTCAGATTTTAAGCAACATCAATGCATGGAATTACATTAAACTGTGATTAAAGTTATGTGTAAAAAGTGGCGATATCAAAACCAGAAGGGGGGACAATCCTCCCCATCCCCCCCAACAAATCGCACCCTGGTTACTACCAATAGCACAGCAGTACCTCACTCGTATCTGTCATCTATATAAACGAACACTGCTGCTTATCTGCCATAGCTTTAGCCGTGGGCCATGCCTTCTGTAATTACACACATTTGGGTTGGCATTCCTTCCCTGAGCTGTGCAGCTCTGAGCCACGCTGACGGCGCCAACATCCTGAGCATACTGTAGTGAGTGATTACATAGTGGCACATGTGTGTGAGGGCACAGGGTGCACTTCACAGAAACAACAACAGCTGCTTATTGAGGAACTGTGATTCAGGTACGGTACCCAATTGAATGCATGAGGAGAGCAAGTTGGAAAGATGATTTCTGCAGACAGATTTTTATATATATATATATATATATATATATATATATATATATATATATATATATATATATATATATATATATATATATGTATATGTATATTCATATATACATATATTCAGAGTGAACCTGATGAAGCAACAGAGAAACGCGTTGTTCACCAAATAAATTTCTAGCAAAGATACCAGTGTGCGGTGATTCATCCTTCATTTACTTGGATTACTCTTACTGCACATCACCAGCACCTGGACAGTGGTTGTGCACAGGGATGTTACTTTGAGTGATATATATTTTCATGTTTATTTGATAGGACAGTTTGAGATGGTGACAGGAAGTGAGTGGGAGATGGGGGAGGACCGGGAAATGACCTCGGGCCGGAATCGAACCCGGGTCCTTGGCGTGACAGTGCAGTGCCTCGCCACGTTATGCCAGTTATTATATGTTTATACTGAAATTATTCACATGCGAACGCATTTTGATTTCAAGTTTAATGACTGAGATAAGAGATTCTATTTGGTAATTCACAATTACCTTCTTTCTGTGTGTGTGTGTGTGTGTGTGTGTGTGTGTGTGTGTGTGTGTGTGTGTGTGTGTGTGTGTGTGTGTGTGTGTGTGTGTGTGTGTGTGTGTGTGTGTGTGTGTGTGTGTGTGTGAGTGTGTGCATGCATACGCGTGTGCGCACACGTGTGTGTGTGTGTGTGCGCACGCGCGTGTGTGCACGCGCGTTTGTGTGTGTGTGCGGGGCATTTCTGTGACTAGGCGGTCCAGGCTTGAGCCCAAAAAAATGCTGGACAAACATTTGCTGTGCCAGAGTCAACTCATCTCAACTGTTAGGGAAGCAAACAGCCCATGTGGGTCAGGCCAGCGGAGGTGGTGGTGGTGGTGGGGTGGTGGGGAAGAGGGGTGGGAGGTCATCCCATGAAGCGCAAAAGCCAGGAGGTGAAGAGAGGATCAGATCTCACAGAAAAGACAGTCTTAGTAGCCTCCCTGAGAACACATCAAACTGAACTGTCTGAATGGACAGAGAGCTCACCTGTGTGTGTGTGTGTGTGTGTGTGTGTGTGTGTGTGTGTGTGTGTGTGTGTGTGTGTGTGTGTGTGTGTGTGTGTGTGTGTGTGTGTGTGTGTGTGCGTGTGCGTGTGCGTGTGCGTGTGCGTGTGTGTGTTTGTGTGTGTGCGTGCGTGCGTGCGTACGTGTGTGTGTGTGTGTGTGTGTGTGTGCAATAGAGAGAGAGAGAAATATATATATATATATATATATATATATATATATATATATACTGTATATATATATATATCTAGAGAGAGAGAGAGAGAGAGAGAGAGAGAGAGAGAGAGAGAGAGAGAGAGAGAGAGAGAGAGCAGCAGCAGCAGCAGCAGGAGCCCTGAGAGAAGTGCCAATGGAATGTTCTTTCAGTTGCGTTTGGAAATGTATTTCTGGGAGAAGGTGCATCTCGCAGCCAAAATGTAGCAATTCAACCCAAAGTCACGGATGTTAGGAGAAGCCCGTCGGCAGTGTGGCCTCCCCTCTAACGCCTAGGCTCTCATTTTCCGGTGTTACTATCAGACCATGCTTGCTTGGGCTGGCCCATACACCTGAGGATAAATATCTACTCGAGACTGTCCAGTACAATGTGATGAGTTATTTATTACGATTTTACAATAAACATTCCATACAATACATCATACATGGGATGTAGGCCTAGCATATCAAAGTCAGGAGTGGACTGTATACATGGGTTCTACATTTTTGTTTTCTCCTGGCTGCGCGATACTAGCTGCGCACAGCTCAACCTCTGATTGTTGGAAACCGCTGTCTGTCAAAGAATTTGCTGCCAGGGTCTTGCCCCTCCTCACAACACCGTGTCGATACACAAAAAAGACCTATCTATTCAGAAAGTAAAATTTCTGCCAGATATCCCATATGTCTGTTGTGATAACACAGGTTCTTTCACTAATTAGCTCATCAACTTGGCTTAAGGGATGCGGTAATTAGGATCAGCTGGTTGATTGAATTGGCTGGAGCAAAAAAAATAATGTGGCAGGGTTTTTACTAAAACCAGAATGTCCGCCCCGATCAAAGTATGAATAAGACTTTGCGCAGGCAGGGTGTAGTTCTACTGCTGGTGGTGGTGGTGGTGGAGAGGGGGGTGGATGGAGGGGGTGTTGTGGGTTGTGGGGGGACGGTGATGGTGCTACATTTCCTGAGTCTGTCTGAGGCCTGCATGTGAGATCGCATGGGATGGTGAGAAAGGCCCGGGTTTACTCTCAGGTCAATCCATCATATCTCTGCCCTGCAATGAGGAAGTGGAGCAAGGGCCTTACAATACACAGATCTGAGATCAGTGGTAAGACAGAGAGACATGGTCACACCATGATGATGATGATGATGATGATGATTGTGATGATATAGCTTAATTTCTTCTGTAAATACTGCATATCTGTACATACAGTGGCCTATTATCTGTAATGCATTGCACTTCTGCTATGTACACTTCTGATATGATGCTAAACTGCATTTCGTTGCCCGGTATTTATACTGAGTAATGACAACACAGTTTGAACATAATCTAATCGAAAAATGATAGTGATGATGATTATTGTGATGATGATGATGATGATGATGATGATGATGATGTTGGTGATGATGAGGAACACTATGTGGATGTTTAAATCAAGTAGGTAGCAGGCTTCACTCAGGTTTCTTGATAACTTTTAAGGGTGCTGTCCCAAATGAATACTTAGAATCAAAGAAAAGGGGGGCGCACCTTGCATCAATTGTTTTCTTTATTTTTTTTGCACACTGAGGAAGGCACACGCCGAAACGCGTCTGTGCACAGAAAAATAAAGAAAACAATTGATGCGCCCTCCTTTTCTTTGATACTATGTGGATGTTGACATTTTTAATGATTATGATGATGATTCGGTGCGGTGGTGGCGATGAGGGATTGAATAATGATTATGATGAGATTTGAGATGTGAGACATGAGATATGATGATGAGATATGAGATTTTATTTTACAAAGTGGACCAAATAAGGAAAGAAAAGACAGCAGTGCCAGAGACACATCAGTTGTACGCGCAGGCCATGGGTGATTTAGCTGTCACTGTTTCACTTCCTCCTAGCATTCAGGCTCAAAACAAGAACAGGACTGAAAGCATTATGCTGTGACTTAAAATAGCACTTGCCAATTGTCCTCGCTGTTTTTGATGCCAGTGTTCTGATCTAGATTTCTTTTTATCCTCACATAATAGTTGTGACTGTTGAGCTTTATACAGGTAATTTTACACAGGTCATACAGTAGTATGTGTCTATTGATCTCTGCCAGGGATCAGAGATTTCTAATAGGGGAACCCATTGGCCCACTGACCCGCCAGGACAGAGCGTGTATTTGCTGAACACAGCACTAATGTTCGATGTTGGCCAGGCGCCATCTCGTGATCCGCTGGCTGGCTTGATGTAGCCCCCCCCCTGCAAGCCACCCCCCGTTCAGCAGTAGAAGCATCGTGGCACTCCAAGGCTCCTTTCCCCTCCTGCTCCTGCGGCCTTCTCCACATAATAAGTCTGTTTGGAACAGACCCACAGCACTCCAATGGAATTGTGAGCCATGGAATGGAATTCTGCAAGTAAAGGCGCAGTGGAACTTTTTGTGACACTTGGTCTGTCAGTCCTGGGTGATACTGAGAACTGCAGAGGGGGGTGGTTATGGGTTGATAGCTGTGGCAGCATTGTGTGCCGCAATTATGCTTGGCATATGAGTACGCTCTGAAAGAATGCTGTTATCTGTCAGATCCCGAAAGTCTAAGTTCTGTTGTGAAGGGTTACCACACGACACGTCCCCTGATATCCTTGGACAGTCCCCAATTATGGCCTATCCTTGCTATCATACAAAAACGTTCTGTAAGCAAATGTATTACATTTAAAAGATATACAGTGTACTGTATAAAAAGTAATTTTGCACTGTTATTGGTCTCTCTGATAGATACATGGGAAGGATTCATTGCTAATATTTTCATTGCCAATTGTTCAAATAGATAAAATTGACATGATTGGTTATGGGCTACGTAGTATATGATGATACAAATGACACAGTCATAGCGCCCAATAAGCTAATAGTCCACCAGACCTTCACTTCAGAAAACAGCATACCTGTAGGTAGCCTCCAGACTGTCTCACTTGTGTGTCAACCAGGCAATTGGTATGTTTACATGAGACATATCATTCGGAGTTAACTGACTTTAATTCTGAATAAACCTTAATCCCACTTTGAAAACGTCATGTAAACACCTCTTAATTCGGAATTAAAAGAAAGATCAAAGTAAACTCTACGGAACTATTTAATTCTGAATGATTAATTCTGAATTAAAAACATCATGTAAACATAGTGATTGTCACCAAAAGACCAATTCTCAATATGTTACTAGGGATCTCAGTAATGTAATAGCAATGTTGTTATCATGTAGTCTTTTCAACAGTGAGTGACCAGGCCCGCCGACGGGCCCATCTACACAAAGAGGCTACATGGGCCTGGAAGATTTCAGGAGTAGCATGGGATGGGTTTTACTGATTTCCAGATGGCTTTCCCTGGTTTGCTTTCAGAGGCCTGCTAGACTAACATAGTCCCCTCTGTTAGGCGAGGAAAACCTCACATTACTCTCTCAACTCACATGGCTGGAAGGTGGACACAGCGGCTGCCAAAAATTCAGTCTCTAATATCAGCAAAGCCAGGCTCACAAGGCCTGTAATATGGGGCCTAACAGGATTAGTGCCTCTTTATTTTGTTTAATTGTCTATTGTAATCAGCCTATCCAGATTTTAGTCCACTCCCATGGTGAAAGTG
>NC_085870.1:8410384-8412884 GCF_034702125.1 Engraulis encrasicolus
GTACTATGCTTGTTTGTCTGAAGTTGTGTGCACTTTTTTAGGATTCCTGAAAAGTCCATTCATTTCGTAGCAGTAAACGTCTGTTAAGACTAGAAAGGCATTGCATCAGTGTTTGTGTAGGTGTGTGTTCAGAGCGTTCAGAGGAGGGGCTTTGTTGCCGCTTCCCATTGTTGTTTTGTGAGGCAGGCCCAGTGTTGACGCGCGGTAACTATGGACACTCACCGAAAACGAAGAATGCACACAGACACACACACACACACACACACACACACACACACACACACACACACACACACACACACACACACACACACACACACACACACACAGACACACACACACAAAGAATGATTTACTGCGGCGACAAACTGAGGGGTACAATCACATTGAGAGTTACAGTAAATAAGAGTTACAACGGCTACCTGAGTTGAGGCCTACATTTTAATAAAGACAGTGTCAGAAAGATGAGTTTGCCTTGTGGGCTTTGACACGGTATAATGTTTTATACGAGGCTGTTGTCAAACAACACGCTATAATTTACCGTCACAGGATGCCGAACATAAAAGTGTTTCCTGAGGGCCCTAAAAATGTTGTGTGGTGTGTACAACGATTTCATTGCACTGTATATTATACAGTATAATGCTGCTACGAGACAGTAGGAGTATGCCTGAAGTCCCTCTCTCAGTTTAGCAGGCCATACTTTAATGCCATCTATCTTGCAGTATCTTAACTAAATATAAAGACTTTTTAAACTATGTGAAATTAGCTTTCTTACAAACATCAACAAACAGACAAGACCGTCTTTCACGGTCTCTTTCTCAAAATATTGCCAGTGGTCGTTTTGTTATACTAATTATAACTCTGCATGCTTTTAATCAGTCAACTAATAACTAAAGGCTCCTTTCCACTGCTGGTTTTCTGGTAGGCCTACAGCTTGACACAGCGCGACTCGGCCGCCAGTTTTTGCTTTTCGAATTGGCACGACACAGCTCAATCATAAAGCAAAAAGTGGTGGTCAAGCTGTAGGCCTACCAGAAGACCGACAGTGGAAAAGAGAAATAAGAGTATGTAAGTGCTTATGACAACTAGCCAACTCCTACAACCAGTGGTGTAGTCTACGTAGAACGCGGGTATACGGAATATACGAAGAGTTCAGATGCAAAACCCCCTAACTCCATTTCTGAAGACCTGCACTTCTATATTTTTAGAGAACCCCATTGTTGGTTTGGTTTACATTCATGTACTTGATAATATATATAAATAGTTATATTACATGAATACAATTTTAAAATATGCAATTTTGATAGCTTTGTATTAAATAAAAATGAATTAAGATTATTTTCTGAAACGGCACTTAGGGGGTTTTGCATCTGAACTCTTCATACCCACTTCTAAATTTCAGGGATTTCAGTATACCCACTTAAAATTGATTGATCCATTGTTTTGAATAGCCCAAATATATACAGTATATCCACTTCAAAAAATGCTCAAATATACAGTATACCCACCACAAAAAAAGTAGACTACACCACTGCCTACAACCCCTTGACTGCGTGGTCTGCAACCCTAGTGATGGCTACCAAGGAGCTGGTGAGGAGGCAGATGTGTGTGGCACAGCCTGTAAATCACGGCCTGTTTGTGTTTCCTGAAAAGTATCTGTGTGGGGCCATGTTTTCCTTGCGGCGCCCTCTTTAACCTTTGGTGGCCGGGGTGCCTTAAACCCCTTTTCTCTCTCCCCTAAACCCAGAGCCCTGCCATTCGTCACCATCATCCCCTTGTGTTTTCTCTCTGTGACCTCCAAATCCCCTCGGGAGCTATAGATGGCAGAGGGATGTTGACCTTGGGGACCGACACGCAGCGCTAAACTATAATGGTCGGTAGTGGATTATATGGGGTGTGCTAGCTGTCACACAACAGCACAACAGCAGTGTTGCCTATTTTTGAACACTCAATTGTTTTGTATTGGTATATACAACTGGTGATCTCGGCTTAGCCTCTCCATCCCCTTCATCTGTGACTGTGATGTGCCTGGAAGCAGCATCTGATGGTCTCTTATTGTAATGAGAATAAATGGTTGTTAAGCAGGCCAAGTTGTAAACATTATAGCTCTGTAGACAGCTGTGTTTGATGGTATTTTAACTGTTCAATTTTACGCTTGTGGGCAGTTCACTCAGAGAGTGAGGGCTTATAGAGTACACAGTATTGTGGAATGAGGTGTAGAAGTAGAAGTATCCCAAATCTCATTGTTCCACATTACATTATTATCATATTACATTTAGCTGATGCATTTTTTATTCAAAGCGACTTACACTTATTTTTTTTAAGTACAGGGTATTGGTTACAGTCCCTGGAGCAGTGTGGGGTTAGGTGCCTTGCTCAAGGGCACCTCAGGCATGGAGTGTGGTGGGGAGTGGTAAGGGTGGGATTTGAACCTGCAATCCTCTGATCTAAAGCACATCTCCTTAACCACTAGGCCACAGCTGCCCCGACATCCAAGATG
>NC_085870.1:8422884-8427884 GCF_034702125.1 Engraulis encrasicolus
AGTGTCCTACCGTTACAGCCATGGAAGGGCCTACAGTTGCTTTTTATTACAACATTTTATTCATAAGTGTTCAGTGACTTTTGTGAAACTCTGCACTGCATGTGAAGACTCCCAGCATATTGTGCATTGCTAAATAAATCCTGGTTCATTTCTTTTTGAGGAGCAGAGGGGCTTTTTATGAAATATATGGTAACACTTTATTTTAGGGATACATCTATTAGCACTAATACATACAATATCCCTGTATAAGTAACTTGTAAGGCATGTACAAAGCAAAATCAAACATTTGTTAGGCATGTATTCGCAAATGTCTTGTTCATGCACAATAAGGGATTTATTACCAATTTAACCTTAGTAAGGACCTAGTAGGCCTTAGCGTTTGCTTACAAGTTACTTATGCAGGCATTAACATTGTATGTATTAGTGCTTATAGATGTATCCCTAAAATAAAGTGTTACCAAATATATCTGTCTGAAATCAAGCTGCAAACTGTTTCCTAAGCTGATATTTAACTAGTTAATTGTTGTGATTCTGGTTGCTGAAACCTAAATATAAACCTTGGTGATGACCCACTTCAAAGAATCTTTGAAAAATACGTATCATAGATCTTCAATGACAGAAGTCTTGATTAGAACCAACCTTCATATTATTGTAACCTGAGAGCTGGTCAACTCAATCCCAGTGGTGTACTGTAGTCTACGTAGAACGCGGGTACACAGAGTATACCCACTTCAAAATTTCAGGGATTTCAGTATACCCACTTAAAATTGATTGATCCATTACTTTGAATAGCACAATTATATACAGTATACCCACTTCAAAAATGCTCAAATATACAGTATACCCACCACGAAAAAGTAGACTACACCTCTGCTCAATCCCTTAATTGGTGTTAACTGAATTGTGTTGTGAAATAAGATATTCAAATAACTCTTTGTACCAAAAAGAAAAGCCTTCATATTTTGTGACAAACCCCAATAATTAGATGGAGACAAGCAGCTCCATAGTGGGCCTTGCCCGCATGAAAGGGTTTTATTCTTCATATTAAAATTCTTTTTCTAGCCTTTTCAGGGTTTAGCTTATTAGAGATGCTTGTCTCCATTGTGATTTGCCGTCTGCTCTGCTGTGTGTGTGTGCGCGTGTGTGCGTGTATGTGTGTGTGTGTGTGTGTGTGTGTGTGTGTGTGTGTGTGTGTGTGTGTGTGTGTGTGTGTGTGTGTGTGTGTGTGTGTGTGTGTGTGTGTGTGTGTGTGTGTGTGTGTGTGCCCATAGATTCTGTGGACCAGCTGTAGATGTTGGGTAGTTCTACACACACACACACACACACACACACACACACACACACACACACACACACACACACACACACACACACACACACACACACACACACACACACACACACACACACACACACACACACACACACACACACACACACACACACACACACATACACAATGAGACGAACATAATTATACAAACATACAGTACACCTGTATATCGTGTACAGATTTACTGATAACGCAAAGTCATTGCTCGACTTGACTAGACAGGGTCACATAGAATCAGTGTGCGCATGTGAAGTATTGCAAACCCATTACTTCTCTGAAGATCTTGAAAGAAATTTTCACGAGTGGCAGTAAATCGTAATCGTCATTAATCTCCGGCTCTCCATGCAGTGTGTTTTTCATAAACAGCTTCATGTCTGACATGCAAGCCAACGGTCACGACAATCATAAAGTCAGTTGTGTGCTGTGCATGAATGGGTTTACTGTCTGTGACTGAGAGAGAGAGAGAGAGAGAGAGAGAGAGAGAGAGGGAGAGAGAGAGAGAGAGAGGACAAAAAACCGTGAGAGACAGTGAAGAGGACAGAGAGAGAACGTGCAGAGAGGAAGAGACAGAGACTCCAAGCGGAAGGGAGAGAGAGAGAGAGAGAGAGAGAGAGAGAGAGAGAGAGAGAGAAAGAGAGAGATAAAATAGAGAGAGAGAGTGAAAGAGAAAGCAGAGTGCAGGTTCAGCTCTGCGTTTTTTCCTGAAAAGTGAGGAATGCCTAAACTGCTGTGAAAACGGAGCCGTCGTGTGGAGGGGGTGTCACCGATACCTCCCCTAGTCTCATTCCAGAGGTGCACTGTGCGGCTCCCCCCAGTTGAAGAAAGGGACCATTCACACACAGCCAGTAGGCCACTGGGCCAGTCAGAGACTGAGCTGGTCACAAAGATAATTAAGTCCATATCCACAGAGAGAGGGAGGGAGATACTGTAGGTAGATAGAGAGAGGTGAGGATAGAGAAAGAGAGAGAGAGAACCAGGAAGATGGAAAGAGAGAGAGGAAGACAGAGATGTGTGGAGAGAGGAAGAGAGGTATGTGAGGAGATATATTGGAACAGACTGTGAGAGGTAGAGGCATTCCGAGAGAAAGACAGAAAGGGAGAGGGGGGGATAGACAGCATGAGAGAGGAAGAGGTAGACAAGAAAGGCAGGAAAGGGGAGAAGAGAAGAAGCACGGCGCAGAAAAAGAACACAACAAAATTTCTTCCCTGTGTAGTTGCTGCCAGTTGAACACACAATACTCCATATCTCCTCCGCTCTATATGTAAATATTTCAGAGCTATTGGCTGAACAGAGGCAGAATTGTTGGCCGTGGGCTAAGAAATGTGCTATACAAATGAACTCACTTAGCCTTGCATTGCCTAATTTGCAGTATAAATGCTGCAGGGTTTAACGACCATCCACTAAGTTTTTGTAAACAGTGGATAGCTGTTGTGGCAGTGGCGCAGCTCTCGTCATTCCCATGTGTGTTTGTGGTACTCTCCTTTGAGGAGAAAGGATTTTCTTCTAGAATTTCTAGAAGCTCTTATAGAACTCTGTGTTAAAAAGCCTGCAAAGTCCTTGTGACATCATAATGAGAACCCAAAATTCTAATCACATATTTGTGATGGTACTCCTCAAAGGGTTAAATGCCAGTTCAGTAGATATGACTACAATCTTCTGAGTGCTTCAGAAATCGAACCGCTTCAAAGCTGAACTCAATATCCTATACCTTGAAATATATACGCTAATGTAGTGTCAATTAAACCCCACGTGACACAAAAGTTATTTCTCCTCAGAAAACAAAAAAAGCCATGAGATCATATTCACCTTAGAGTGTCACCGTACGTCAAGTCAGAGCAATTACTACCAGCTGAGTGTAGCGCAAGCAACAAAAGTGCGATTGTTTGTTGAACATTTTGTGTAACCGAGCCAATCGTCTCTTCCCCAAGCTGCTGTTCTTGATTAAATCTCTTATTCGGCTGTCCGGGCTATTGTGCAAAGGACTCTGAATGAGAGGGGAGGTGGGGTGGAGAGGAAGGGGTACAGGAGAGCGAGAGAGGAGGAGGAGGACGAGGATTTGGAGGACAGGGAAGGAGAGCAGAGACAGTGGTTGCCAGGTTGGAGAGCCGAGATAACAGCTATGGGGTAAGTAAGACATTGTGAGGAGCAGGAGGAGGACCAGGAAGAAGAGAGGTTGCCAGGTTGGAAAGCTCCGGAGAATGATTGGCAAAGGTGGGGTAAAGGAGAACGAGGAGTAGGAGGAGGAGAACAGTGACAGAAAGTGTAGAGTGGTTCTAGGGTTGGAATGCTGTGAGGAGCAGGAGCAGGAGCAGCGAAGGGCGGTTGCCAGGTTGGATGGCTCCAGAGATTACAGAGATGCTGCGGAGGAGCCAACAACTGTCTCCTTTCACCAGCCAATTTAAAGAAACTCCTGCACACTGACCATTTCGCTGTTCTTTCTTTAATAAACAACGTTTCGGTACTAGACCTTCATCAGGCAATTGCCTGATTGTCTGATGAAGGTCTAGTACCGAAACGTTGTTTATTAAAGAAAGAACAGCGAAATGGTCAGTGTGCGGGAATTTCTTTAAGTTGTTTCTGAGTGACCCATGGTGCCATCTCCGACGCACCTGCCAGCTGAGGTGTGCGAAAAAAATCGAAGTTTAACGTCCTTTCACCAGCCGTCACCGTCCCAACTGGTTCAGAGAGCGGCACTGACATAGTGAACTGCTTTAGCAGCTCAGAGATAGAAGCTGCTCATTGCTTTCCGTCGGCCCCACTGCAGAGTGTGCCCTGTGGTGAAATCTATACAGACCCATGTGTATGTAGAGGAGTTTTTAGGTGTCTGTGCGTGTGTGCGTACATGTGGGCATGTGTGTGACGGGTGTGTTTCATGTGAGCATGCGTGGACAGGAGGATGGAAAGACGTGACTGCTGATCTTGGCAAGAGGTGTTATTTTCATAGAGAATTGGCCGTCCAGTTCATGCATATGTTTTATTTCTTGGTGAATATAAAGTGAATAGCTGGACAGTGCTGTTTGTGGTACAGAGATCTAATCCATGAATACTTTGCCCTGTGAAGCTGCCCATTTGCACAAAGAGGTTGCATTGATAGGACTAATGCAGCATTTACAAATGGACTGTCCGAAATAGGGTCACATTTTATTTGGATGACCTCAGTATACTGCCCTACAATATCAGAACGCAGTATCTTGAAAATGGTCGAAAATGGGTTTAGACCGGAAATTGGCTTTAAAATACCTTCTTTTTCTTGTGTTAAAATTTTTTGGCCCAACTTGGTCCCGTTTCGGAAAAAAACGCAAAAAACTGATTATACTGCGCTTTTTGGTTTTAGGAGGTTACGTCGTACTAGCCAAGAACGCAGTATAATGCGAATTATACTGCACTTCTCCATTGACACCGTGGTTTTGGTGTAGACAGTAATACCACAACAGAACGCAGTATAATGATTTTTCAGCTAAAAAGTTATGAGAATGTTGTTTTTTTTGTTTTTTTCTTGTGTGCATACATTTTCACCATAAAAAAGTATTATATGGAAGTGTCATCACCACTTTACCTCCAACACAGTCGCGTGGACAGAAAGGAAACTTTAAAGCCTTTTTTCTCAGTTTGCCATTTTGAATTATACTGCGTTCTGAAATTGTAGGGCAGTATAGACCACATGCTG
>NC_085870.1:8432884-8435384 GCF_034702125.1 Engraulis encrasicolus
CTGTATGCAAAGAATGATGCGGCTCCTTTGTTCCCTGAAGAAGAGCCTTTGGATTTTCTGGAAGAAGAACTTTCCCAACTGAGAGAAAAAGAAGTACGCCTTGAACTACATGCAAGAACATTAAGTGAATATCACAGAATTGGAAGAATCCCAAGAGGTCTACGGATTGAAAAAGCCCCCACCATTGGTAGGGAAGACCCACAGTTCTGCGAAAAATGGTGTGAAATCTTAAATCACTGTTCCATGAACTTGATGCTTCTGATTGTGGAAAAGGCAAAGAATGAGCTGCAAACTGCCAAGAGCTCCGCCAAAGACTACGAAAAGAAAATTGAAGAAAACCATGAGAAAAAAGACCTGGACGAAATAAAGAAGAAACTGGATGAACAAGTTGAAAGTCTACGACAGGACCTACTGAAATTCAAACTTCGCAAATTCCGGCGAGCTACCCTGGACTACTAAGAGAACAACGTCTACAAATGGCTGTCACGCAGACCTGAGAGACCACGACCCCAGAGGGACTCGAGCAAACCAGGCCAATGCCACACTCCATCATCTTCATCTGTGGCATCTTCCACGATGGCTTTTTTGGAACCCCAACGGCACCTGAGAAGCAACTCAAAAGGCAGGGTGCACGAACGCGGCCAACCAGGCGAGGCACACGGGGGAAGAGGACGAGGGAAATGAACTTCAACGCTCCACCAATCCAAGAAGACAAAGAACCACTTGTATTCAACATCTCCAAAAAATCCCTTACAGATGAACAAGTATCCGTTCTTGAAAAAGGTCTGTCGTTTGTTCCATCTCCACGGATAGACTCCTTTACTGTAAAAGTCGAACTGTTTAAATTCCTCAGAAATATCAAACTAAAAAGTTTTTTTGGCAGCACCCAGGAGAATGCAGATCTACCACGTAAACCAAGATTTAAACAAAAAAGTACTTTCACACCTCAAATTCAAAATTCGTCTGTCAATACATTCTGCCGGCTGGTAGAACAGGACATTGACTCTGTACTGGAAGACAGCAACAAGCTCCGAACAGAGCGCAAAAGCAACCTAACACTGTCCCAGAGAGAAGCTCTAAAGACATTACAGGACGATAACTCCATCATTATTCAGAAATCGGACAAAGGGGGAGGGATAGTCGTACAGGACACCACAACATACATCCAAAAAATTAAAACCATGCTCGACGATGGCACTTGTTACAAGAGACTGTCTTTAAACCCAATCCAGTCATACAAAGAAAAACTGAACACGATAATACAACAGGGGTTGACCACGAAGGAACTGTCCGAGCACGAAGCAAAGTTCTTGACCAACGAGCACCCGGTCACACCACTATTATATGCTTTGCCCAAAATACACAAGTCGGTGACTGACCCCCCATACCGCCCTATAGTATCTGGCATTGACTCTCTAACTGAAAAAGCATCCGTTTTCGTGGACTATCATCTACAACCTCTTGTGAGAAGCCTGCCATCATACTTAAAAGACACTACCGATTTGCTGAACAAACTAAGAACTCTAAAGAATGTCGATGCGAAAGATTGGCTGGTGACTCTGGATGTGTCTTCCCTGTATACCTCCATTCCCCACAGAGATGGTTTAAATGCTTTAGACTACTTCATCAGTGAAACACCTTCCGAGATACCCCATCACTTGATTACAAACTTGACTAAATTCATCCTTACACACAATTACTTTCTGTTTGAAAATGATTACTATTTACAAATCCAAGGCACTGCCATGGGTACCCCACTGGCACCAAGTTACGCAAATTTATTCATGGGGAAATTCGAACGGGATTTTGTTTACAACAACCCATTTAGTCACCTTATAAAGTACTGGTTGAGATACATAGATGACTGTTTTATGATCTGGGGGGGTAACGAGAAGGAGTTACTAGAGTTCATCACCTTCCTAAACTCTCGACTAGACACAATTACATTTACAATGGAGAAGAACCAAAATGAGATACACTTTTTGGACGTGCTGATCTCTAAACAAAATATGCGTATTTCATCTACAGTGTTCCGTAAAGAGACTGATAAGAATACATTATTGAGCGCTGACAGTCATCACCCCACGCCATTAAAACGCTCATTGCCGCTGAGTCAGTTATATAGAATCCGACGTATATGCGATACCGATGATGAATTTGACATACAGTCTAAAGCCCTACTGGATCGATTTCGTTCACGGGGCTATCCCGAGGAGTGGCTCTCCACAGCGTATAATAAGGCCAAAGCATCGCAGAGATCACGCCTATTGGCTGGCTCTAAAAAACAGAAGCGCCCGTTTTCAGTCAATTACGCACTCACATTTAACAACATATCGGGACGCATTAAAACGATAGTCAATTCACATTGGTACATTTTGGCGACGGACCCCTTGCTTAAGAATACGTTTGCGCACCGCCCTCTTTTTACCTATAAAAGAGCTAGCAACCTGAGCAACCTGCTGGTAAGGTCTGACATAGTGCGTCAAAAGAAGCCATCCTT
>NC_085870.1:8440384-8455384 GCF_034702125.1 Engraulis encrasicolus
ACCTCCTGAAAATGCTTAACTACACCATTTTTGTATGGCCCCTTCTAAAATTGCGAGCCAGTGTAAGATAAAACAAAACACCCAACAGCTTTGGCCTCCTGAGGACTGTTGACCCACTGGGAAATGCTCTGTATGCCAGATTACCAGTCCAGGCCTGGTCTTTTTTTCTCTTCCCCCGTGCTAGTCCGTCCTCGTTGTTTGGGCTAGTTAGTTCAGAGAGAGAATAGTTTGAAATAGGATAGCACCAACTTCCAGGGCTAAATAACAAGCCGCCTCTCTCCTCTCCCAACAGATTCAAAGATATACCGCGGGAACAGAGCAACTGGAAATTGAAGGTTCCTATTTCTGGGTCCTGGACAGGAGACATTTTAATAATAAGCCTCAATGTCACCAAAGAAAGACTGCATAGATGCTGTGCGCTTTTTTGCCATCCGCTAAAGATAGCTGCCTGGCACCATTTCATGTAGTCTACTTAAAAAACATGAGAATGCTCCGGGATTGTTCAAAGGACCTGCAGCCTCAGTTTGCATACAGTATCTCCAACCTCTCCACTAGTCGTTTCAAAGCCCTTAATTCTCACATGGCTTCCATCCAGTACAGCAGCGGTTCCCAAATTTTTTCCCCTGTGCACCCCCTTGTACATTTCAGTGTGGTTCGCGCACCCCCTATGTGAATATTGCCGCACATTATACAGACTCATTTTGGGGAGTCCTCATATCCAATATAATTTACATTTTTTTCTGTCTTCATTACAATGGAAACTGTTGCATGACAAGTCTAGAAGATATAAATTACACTTCAGATGGACCCTTCCAGCATACAATTCACCAAACAATTAAAAACTAGTTATTAATGTTCATTAATGCTGTAGAAAAACACACATATCCGCCATTGCCCAATTCCGCTCGCGCACCCCCTTGTAGCAGGCCGCGCACCCCCAGGGGTGCACGCACCACAGTTTGGGAAACCCTGCAGTATAGTAACCCACTCTACTGTACTAGCTGATGATGCACATAAGTAGCATAATAAGTAGCATAATAAGTAGCATAATAGCAGTAGCATAATAGCATAATAGCTTACTGTCAAATCTCAGATGTAATGAGCAATCATGTAATTAGGCCAGGCTGAGGCTAACGCATGCCTGCGCTAGCAAAGAAAAGCCTTTACGTGGCCAAACAAGAGGCAACAGCTGTTTCTGCTGCCAATAAAGTGTGCGTATGTGTGGGGCAAGGTGAGGGGTCGGAGTTCAGAGGTCAGCGGGGTGAAGAGCCCTCATGAGGTGAGTGTGTAGTGCAGTGCTTCTCCTACTCTGGTTTTCTATATTTAGAGAACGCTGTGCAAAGTTGAAGAGTCCTCGGGAGCCACCAGTGTCTGTCAGCATGGAAATGAATGGTTGTGATAGATGTCTCTCTGTCTCTCTGTCTCTCTGTCTCTGTCTCTCTCTCTCTCTCTCTCTCTCTCTCTCTCTCTCTCTCTCTCTCTCTCTCTGCGTGTCTGTGCGCCTGTGTCTGTGTTTTTGCTACCTAAAAGATCCCTGAAGACTCATCTGATTCATAGAGGCCACTCATAATGGTGTGTGTGTGTGTGTGTGTGTGTGTGTGTGTGTGTGTGTGTGTGTGTGCGCGTGTGTGCGTGTGCGCGTGCGCGTGTGTGTGTGTGTGTGTGTGTGTGTGTGTGTGTGTGTGTGTGTGTGTGTGCGCGCGTGTGTGTGTGTATTTGTGTGTGTGTGTGTGTGTGTGTGTGTGTGTATCCTCGCTTGCGTGCTTGCGTGTGAGTGCATGTGTAGGGGGCGGTGTGTGTGTGTTGTGGTATGATGGTTGTTTACTACGTCACCACGAGACCATTTTTAGAATGACTCCTGCCAAGGAGTTATCTTCATCCAAGCTCGCCTGGCTCATGGTTGCGGCGTGGAGGAAGACGTGTGTCATACTCGTGCCGGTCCTGAAGTTTTACTGCCACAGCTGACCAGGGAATAGACCTCGCTTGGTGTTCTGGTAACTCATTGCATCGTAAAACACAAGCAAATCACAATCCCAAAGCAAGGCCAAGATTTTGTCTTGTTTTTTACGTTATGTTACAGTAGGCCTAAACTGCTAAAGTTAGGGTATGTTATGTCCACCAACAACACAACTAAATTACAGGGTAAAGTGCATAAACAATTTATAACGATTTCTAAGAATGACTCGAGCAGCTCTATCATTCACATACAGGGAAAAAGAGAGATAGACAGACAGACAGACAGAGACAGAAAGAGAGAGAGAGAGAAAGTGACAGAGAAAGCCTAGAGTATTTTTGACCTATAATTTCCTTGTTCTTAGGCTACATACATGTGCGTTGGAGTCCTTTTATGACCCTATAGTGCTGTGCAGCAATTTGTTTCTTTTCAATTACCTCTGCTCAGCGCATCAGTCAGGGGCAGGGGTGAAGAGAGACTGACCCCAAGTGCCCCACACACACACCCAAGCAGCCCTCTGTGTGTGTGTGTGTGTGTGTGTGTGTGTGTGTGTGTGTGTGTGTGTGTGTGTGTGTGTGTGTGTGTGTGTGTGTGTGTGTGTGTGTGTGTGTGTGTGTGTGTGTGTGTGTGTGTGTGTGTGTGTGTGTGTGTGTGTGTGTATTTGTGTGCGCGCATGCGTGCGTGCGTGCGTGCGTGCGTGCGTGCGTGACAGTCATGGGCCATTTTTTTTTGGTCATGTGCGGTTTACGCCTAATGTACAGTATATTTAATGTACAATGAGATTATGGAGCCGACAATTTTTTTCCTCTTTTCAGAATTTTATTATATTGCTGAAATCTGAATTTTTATTAAAAATGTTTCTTCTATATCTGTAGATGCTGACAGGGCCATTTTTTGACATACGTAACTCATAGGCCTATATCTCACGATAGTTAATAAACCATTCCCAGCTAAAGGAAGCTTTTGGGAGGCACTTTACTTGATGCTGGCGTCATACGTATGACATAAGAATGTCAACTTTTCATGACTATACGTTTACGACATTGACATCATGTTTATGACTCGTCCATGACACTGTTTTGACACTATTATGACACTGTTATTTCACACGTATGACGCCTTTTGACATCTGTTACACATTGTATTCAGAATGCTAACGTCCAAGATGTCTGCACCAGACTCTGCACTAGGCTATAGGTGATCCGGAGGGAAGTGGACAAATGCAGTCTGAGCAGGGGCCACTGGGCCCGAAGCTATCTCACTGGCAGAGCAAAGAGAGAATGGAAAGGTGGGTAGTGTGTGTGTGTGTGTGTGGAGGGGGTGGTGGTGGTGGTGTAGGGATCACCGGACGTCCCTTTTTTTTCGTAGGGAAGAGAAAACTGTTCGTATTAACTTGAGGAATGTAGAGGAATCTCTGACCTTTCGGGGAAAAAAAAACATGACAGGCTTACTGTACAACATAGCTGGTCTCAGCAGCCAGCGTCTGCGGTCGCTATACCATGTCATGCCAAACATCCTCCTGACTGTTTGTATAATGGGCAATCACATGACACGGATCCACGGCCAAAATGTCTGGACGAGGATTTCACCATCAGCTGATACTCTCACTGGTGCAGACTCCCTCACTGGCGCCTTCTTGGCAGGTGCTGTGCTGTGCAGTGCATGAATGGATCGGCCCTGTAGTCTGACTGCACTTGTCTGTCTGACACAGGTGAAGGGTGGAACTCTGGGTAAATCTTTGTGGCTGTAAACATCCAGACATACTGGACGATGACGTGATATGATAGGATTATTTGTCACATTTGTAAAATGATTTATTTTAAAATTAAAATTGCACACTCGCACATACGCACACACACACACACACACACTTCTCATCTTCAGTCTTCTTCAGCACTTTCGAAGAGCAGAGTAACATGAAGAAGAGAGACACAAAGCTAAAGCTGTTATCCTGAAAATAAAAAAAAGCCAACAATGAAAGGCAGGCAGAGGCCTTATATTTAGGCCTGATTTTTTTTAAAAGGCTATTGTATGTGGCCTTATAATGTGAACCATTCCACCACCACTACAAAAGCTTTACTACATTACTACAGCATTTCAGAGAGTCCTAACCCTTGTAAGATGTCCAGGTCTGTGGGACACATTTCAAGTTTTTTGCGTGAGAAAATTGAATTATTATTATTCCACATAGAGATTCACCGGCCATGGCTCAGTCATACATCAATATTTTCTAAACTGTTTGATTGAATACTGATCAGATATTGAGTAAACAAGGCAGAAATAAAGGGAAAAGGGAGTGCATCAATTGTTGAGTCCTCCAGTTGAGCATCAATGTTGCAACCTTGCGCGAGAAGAGCACTAGTAGCGGCTCAATCCGCGATCTTGGATTGAGACTACTCTTTCTTCACTGTCTCCTTATCTTTCTCTCTCTCTATCTCACACCATCAAAACCATACATACACAGACATTCACAAATAGGATGCAGGGAAAATTGAGGGTGGACAGGAGCCAACAGGATTTTATTCTTTTTTTGGTATTTTCAGTAGGCCCGGTCCAGCGGACCCGAACACCTTACAGGGGTTAAATCATAATGTGCATTACGTAAGACTTGGTCATTGCCATTCTAATAACAACAACCTTATAACACAGCGGCCATAACAGTGTAACTGTAAGACATTAACGGATAGCTGTGTCGTTAGATAGATATTTGATATCTGCAGGAACAGATATCTGGAGTAATCGCTCCACATGCAAAGGCGGTTAAAATTGGTGTTGCATTTAATAGATA
Organism: Engraulis encrasicolus; assembly: GCF_034702125.1. Taxonomy (NCBI): domain Eukaryota; kingdom Metazoa; phylum Chordata; class Actinopteri; order Clupeiformes; family Engraulidae; genus Engraulis; species Engraulis encrasicolus. The sequence goes on from NC_085870.1 coordinate 8,445,127, forward strand.
GATAGATAGATAGATAGATAGATAGATAGATAGATAGATAGATAGATAGATAGATAGATAGATAGATAGATAGACAGATAGATAGATAGATAGATAGATAGATAGATAGATAGATAGATAGATAGATAGATAGATAGATAGATAGATAGATAGATAGATAGATAGATAGATAGATAGATAGATAGATAGATAGATAGATAGATAGATAGATTGATCAGGTCTGGAAGTGGCTAAGGTGAGGTGTGCCAAGGGAACAGATGACATCAGCGCACGGCTTGCTGCCCTCGGCGCTCATCTGGAGAGGAACAGGTCGAGTGTGTGTGTGTGTGTGTGTGTGTGTGTGTGTGTGTGTGTGTGTGTGTGTGTGTGTGTGTGTGTGTGTGTGTGTGTGTGTGTGTGTGTGTGTGTGTGTGTGTGTGTGTGTTTCACCGTGGCTAAACGAAACCATCATGTGGTACAGAGCACAATTTTTGGTGTAGTGTAGAATTTTAGGAAGATAATAACAACAATGTAACAACAATGTCTATTATTTCTTTTTCTGGGAAATCTTCAGGTTACTTTTTTGTTGATCAAAGAATTATCTGGACTAATTGACCATAATAATGGTAATCCACCAGGTAAATCACCCGCAAAAGATAGAAGGGATAATAAATAGGGTTTATTTATGACATCTAACATTGAAAACTCTAGTTCTATGCTTGGAGGTGGCTCACAACAATTCATCCAAACATGACAAAGCCAGACATCTGAGTGTCTGTCATGGACACAGACTGAGGGGCAAGCATTCAACTAAAGCTCTAGACCAGAGCACCCTAGGCCTAGAAGGACTTTGGAGAGGGTTAGGGTTAGGGTGCACACACAGTAAGGCTGTAACGATATTGCATCGAACCGAGGGATCGCGGTACGCAGACCCACGAACCCCTATCGCGAACCTTCCTCGCAGAATCGCGATGCGCCCTTTCAAAGTTGTTACCCCTCAGTCTAGAAAACAGCAGGATACAGGCAAATATTTGCATATGCGCTTAAAAAGACAAGTCGAAAAAGGGCACACATGTGCAAGTAACACTTCCATTCACCCCTCTCTCTTATAAAATGTTCCGTCCAACTAGCACGTGCATTAATTTGTTATCCATTGCCTGAGCAACCTCAGCGAGACGAAAAACTTGGGCAAACGTCGGAAGGTAAAGCACAGAAATGAACAACAGACCAAGAAGGCTTTATCAAACGTGTGAAGATTTTTTGATTCATGCATGCACCAAAGTGGAGACGTTGAGCGGAGAGAGAGAGAGAAAGAGAGAGAGAGAGAAAGAGAGCGAGACGCTTCGCCTGCCAAAATTCATAAACCAGCCTGAAATCGCTATGCTCTAATAAGGGACTGTCTAAAGTCGGGCGAACGTTGAGGTCGATGTGGATATTAGGCAGCATTATTTCTTCCTCGTATTGACCGCCTGCCTGACGAAAACATGCTCCATTTCAGTCTCTGCTTCCATTCCCGCTCTTAACAAAATGTGAAGTCACAAAACCAAACAAAGGACAAAGTACGTGCGTGTTGCATAGTGAGAACATAACTGAGGTTCGAGTTTTGTTTGTATAAGCGTGCGCGCGCTGCTGCACGATCAAAAAAGTTACAAAAATATTAAACATCAAAATTAAGTGTTGCATTTCTGTAAGTAACTTAATACAACATGTTTCCTGACGAAATATGACCAGTGTTGTTTTCAGTTAATGTTTGGATATTAATTGGATAATGTTTGATAATGTGAGACAGTTGTTATAGGCTACCTACTGGAACCCTGACCCTTCTCTCTCCATCTCTGTCTCTCTCACACACGGTCAGCATCTCAGCATGATATGATCTAAGCCTATTAATAATAAGCCTATTTTTCCTTGGTGAACTAATATCCCTTATTTCTCTGTGTTGTGCTTTGATGTCAACACCTGGGGAACAGGTTGCAGTGGTAGGCCTATATCTGCAACATCATTTAGTAGACCTACAAAATTAATGTAGGCAGGTAAATGCAAAAAGAAAGCATAGGCCTATATATAAATAAATAAATCGTGGGGCGTATCGAACCATGGGTCATATATCGTGATACAAACCGAATCGTGGGTTGGGTGTATCGTTACAGCCTTAACACACAGTAATACAGTGTTAATTCAACACTTAGACAGTAAATGTAACATTTTGTGAACGCCATTTCATCCTAGAGTACTCTGTAAGTGTTGAATTAACACTATGTTTGTTTTACTATGTAGATGCATGTAAAGTCATGAGTAAGCAGTTAGGGCGTCAGACTTGTAGCCCAAAGGTTGCTGGTTCGACCCCGAACCGCCAGGTTGGTGCGGGGTGTAATTAACCAGTGATTTCCCCATCCCCCTCCATGACTGAGGTACCCTGTGCATAGTACCGTCCCTCCGCACTGTTCCCTTGGGGGATGCCCCCTTGCAGGGGTGAGGCATAAATGCAATTTTGTTGTGTGCAGTTTGCACGTTTTTGCTGTAGAGTGCTGTCTCACAATAACAATGGGAGTTGGAGTTTCCCAGCTGGGCTTTCACGGTTTTTCACTGCATTTCTCAAGGACACCTTGGTGTCAGTACCCCACATGTGTTCTTACAAATGAACACCTCCAAATCTCTGTTTCCCACTCCAACATATTTGCCTTTGGCCCACAGCTGACGCGCGTGGATACTAACACTGCGGAACAAGCATTTTCTAAAATCTTGTCCCATAGATGTCTTCCACTGTATTTCCAGGCAGCGAAGCATCTTCAATAACGGCACCATCTATAACTGTTGTCATCAATATCTTCAGCGGGGGGAACAGCACAGCAGCCCATTCCAGTAAGTCCATTCGTTTTGGGCATGTGAAGTGGGACATGCTTCAGCACCAGCCTCAGCTCCATCCCCATCTCCTTCTCTGTAAGGTGAGTCCCCCTTCAGGACCCCCGTCATCCCTCTCCCATGCTGACCTGACTCGCCACAAGCCTGGCTATCATGGCAGTCATGGGTGAGCGGTTAGGGCGTCAGACTTGCATCCCAGAGGTTGCCGGTTTGACTCCAGACCCGCCAGGTTGGTGAGGGGAGTAATCAACCAGTGCTCTCCCCCATCCTCCTCCATGACTGAGGTACCCTGAGCATGGTACCGTCCCACCGCACTGCTCCCCATGGGGCGCCACTGAGGGCTGCCCCCTTGCACGGGTGAGGCGTAAAATGCAATTTCGTTGTGTGCAGTGTGCAGTGTTCACTTGTGTGCTGTGGAGTGCTGTGTCACAATGACAATGGGAGTTGGAGTTTCCCAATGGGCTTTCACTTTCACTTTTTATATAGAGTGGACTCTTGGCCAGCTTAGCTGCTCCAGGAGAATGACAGCTGCCCTGGCAAACCAGGTGAGGCTACCTGGCTCCACCCTGAACTCACGGCTCCTCCCCCACACACCAACTTGACAGGATCAGCCTATCAGAATGCTTCACCATCCCATCATGTCAGAAATGATGCGGATGTGGAAGAAGTACATCAAACAGGAAATATTATGGGCCAAAAATCAGTGTGAGGAGAGAAAAAATGAACGAAGTCCTTACATTTTTAAATGTTTGACTGTTACTCACGTTGACATCAATGCTTTATGCCAAAGACAGATAATTAGACTGATTTGAGAGATCACATTGAGCTTTCATAGCACGATTATGAAAATATGAATAAGAAATCAAATCTGTGTACAATAAACAATAATATATAATAATAAAACAAAAATAAAACAATAACATAATGATGCTTTCAAGTCAGTCTTGTTAAAAATAATCTTATGAAAAAAGAATAACCTTCCCAATTGGCTTATTGATCCTGCATAAAAGTCTTCAAAGTCTGCCATTTTCCCCTCCAAATGTGTTTGCCTCTTTATGTAGGGTCTACCAATTTGTTTAGACATTCTGGATCAACTGGTATCATTAATTGCCAGCCAAAATTAGGCTGCATGTGCACAGTCAGGCATGTCACTGGACTGGAGTATGCGCGCTGTTCCAAGGGGTCCCTTTCCTGTGATGCAGTGACCAAGGTGACGTACTGAGGAGTGACCGGCAAGCAGCAGTGACAGCCTTGGATATCATAATCATCAGTCTGGAATATTCTCAGAGCAGACAGGGACAATAAAAGCAATGTAATGCTGCATTTTACGGTACACAACACCGGCATGCAGAACGGACGCGCGAGTTGTCGGAAGAGGGGGAGGGTAGACAGCGTTGGTAGAGTGGAGGAGAAAAAAGTGAAACTTTTTGGGTACCCCTTTTCAGTAGCGCGTGGAAGGAGGGGTTTCAGGAGAGTGGGACTTCTGAGACAGAATGGGAGGGAAGCGGGGCTTCAGATTTCAGCTTGACAGGGGGCAGGGGCCGGACTGATATTTGGGAATATACGAACTTCCATTGAAAGCAGTGGAGACATAAAACTGCAGTACCTGGCCAGAAGCGGTCGGTACTGAGTTTCTGCAGGGGCCCGGCGTTGGATTTCCCATCGTTTCTTGAAGGTTGACTGTATGGTTCGCTTCAGTCACTGGGAACACACACTAAAAGAGCGAGCCGCGTCTTTTCCCTTCGCCCCTTCATCCTTTTCTCTCCCTAAAAGCCTCGCATGTCTAATATTTAGACATGTTCAGCTTTATGGATTCCAGGACTTTATTGCTACTCGTAGCAACGCAAGTCGCGCTATTAGCCGTGGTCAGATGTCAGGATGACCGTAAGTTGCAACCTAACTTTTCTCACAGATTTCAGTTGGTTTGAAATGTCTCAATGAAAAAAAAAGTTAGCGCAGAGTCATGTCCTCATTAGAAATTCTCAAACTCTATGGGTTTTCTTCTCTCAGGTGATCTATAGGCTCCACGATTTATTAAGACGTGAAGGTGTATTCTTTATCAGAATAGTCTATTTCCCGTATTTATTAATGATGTGTTGAGTGTCCTATCACCTGTCTTGTTAGGCTATTTGACTGAATATTGCGGCGCGTAGCTGACTTGTTATTTTGTCTTCTGTAGATCTGAATTATAGGCTACCTTAGGGCTATGAAGTTTTGGGTGAATATTTGGACACGTTATCTGATTTGGCTTGCTGCTGACTGCTTGAGAAGTTTCCAATGCATTGGCTTGTTAATGAAAGATATTGTGTTGGGGAGCTTGCATATCTAAAAAATAATTCAAGTAGTTGCCTTTATGGCGTGGCGATTGGAGTTAGCAAGTAATTGTGTGGTGTGCGCAATTATATTGTTGGATATACCGAGTGCCCATAGAGGTTTCAAGGTAATACCAAGCAAAGTGTGAGTTGACACATAGAAATCATGCAGGGGCTCGGAGATCTCGGAGTTGGCCGTCTCTCCCCCAGCCCCCCATAATCAAAGTTGCGCAGGACACCTGCGGGTGCGTCGGAGAAATTCCAGAAGAGCGGAGGCAGAGTCCTCTTCATTTTTTCTTTGAACGCCGCACATTTAGTAAAAGTAGACTTTTAAAGTGAGAGGTGGTCAGGCTCAAGGGCCTTCTGTGAAAGAGTTCACATTCCACAGCTGTCAGAGGGCATCGGGGCGAATCCAGGCTTGCTAAAGCGCAAATGTGGACTATAACCAAGATGCCCATTCACTGGAATTACCTTGAAAAGTGTCTCTCTTTTGTTTGCTTGCTTGTTTGTTGGTTGGTTTATTTTTCCAAAAAAAAGAAAAGAAAAAATATTTAAATTTAAGGATCAACCCAAGATCTCAGGCCTATTCAGAGCTTGATATTTAATATCAAAAATAGGGATATGAGGAATTCGTATTTGATATCAAGTATGGATCACTTGATATGCATTTGTATAAGGATAAGGATAATCATTCATGATTATTGATTAATGCATTTTAGCTGATCAATATTGCGTGGTAATGGGAATAGATACTGGTGAAATTGGCAGAACCGAGTGTTCCATATGATTTTAGTGTTTCCATCTGTTTTCTAGATCATTCACAGACTGTGACAGTGAAGGCAGAGAGAGAGAGAGAGAGAGAGAGAGAGAGAGAGAGGGAGAGAGATTGTCTGGCTTGGAAGCTACTGGAAAAAGTATTACGAGAACAGATGGGGAGGGGGTATTATTATTATTCAGCGAAGGCACATTCTTTTTCACATAAAGCTCGCGACGCAGCTAGGCTCCAAACCAACCAAGTGCACCAAAGAGAGGGAAGAAGGGAAAGAGGGAGAGGTTTGGGTGGTGCTTTTTTTTTGCAGCATAGAGCGAAAAAGTTTCAGACGTTTAAGGCACGAAAAAAAGCATTGAGAGGGAGAGAGAGACGCGCAATTGCAGGCTCAGGTTACCCCTCCTGCTCACTAGCAAGGCCCCTGCCCCTGGACGTACAGCAACGTCACATTTTTTTCCCCCACAGCTACTGGGAGAGATTTGTTTAGTTTTTTTTTTCTTCAGAGACACATTAAGGAGGTCTAAAGAGACACAAGGGCCACTGACACCCCGTGACCCCCAGCCTAGCAGGCTCAAAGGGCAGTAGTGTATGACCTTGGAGGGACTGGGGAAGTGGCCCCAGCATGCCAAAAGCCTGAATGTGGCCCACAATCTCACCCCACCCCACCTCACCCGCCTCGCCCTCCTCTCCCCTCAGACAGACATATCTTCCGCAGCCTGGCTGCTGTCGTGTCGTCCAGGCAGGGATAGGGATCAGGGGAGAAGCCTCGCTCCAAGCGGCGCACACTCCAACACCTGTGTTCAATTTGGGAGCCTTCCTCCTCCATTTCCCCCCGCTCTGAATAAAAAGCGTGGACGGAGGAAGCAGCAGAAAGAAGCAAGCAGCCCCAGCAGTAGCCCAGCAGACTCACTGAGCTTGAGAATGAGTGCAGTTGGTGGAGATACCAGAGCAAAGGGCTGGCAGAGACAGAGCACAGTCCCCTCATACCATTGAGTTGGCCTATTTTCAAAAGCTGTAAAAAAAAAGTCATATAGGCCAGATATTGAAGCCATCGTTTGTGCAGTGTGTGTTATAGAGTGGAGTCTCTGTGAGTGAGTGAGTGAGTGAGTGGGGCAGTGTGGCTACCAGGAGGCAGGCCTATGCTAATGAACGCTGGCCATTCTCCATTCTCTGACTTGCGCATGTTTGGAATACCGACGGGGAAGGGAAGGGAAGGGACGGGGGCCTATGAGTTCCAGATGAGAGCGCAAAAAGTGGGTCCCGGTGTTTGGATAGCGTGGAGGCTCGTGAATTGCCCGCTCTGTCCTTTTTTTTTTTTTTTTTTTTTTTAAAAGAAAGGCCCCATTCATGGGCACGGGGGTCCACTAGGTTACCTAGACCTGGGCCAGGCCTCTAATGTAAACACGACTACTGTACTTACTCTGTTGACGTTCCTTCCCCCCCTATCCCCTTTCCCACCTCCACCTCCTCTTCCTCCTCCACCACCTTCCACTCTCTCAATGCCCCCCGCTCTGCCTCACGCTGGCTCTTGGGTTCTTGTGTTACTGGAACCCCTTTCCGCAGCGAGTGCAAAGAGTCCCTGAGTGTTTCCATGTGGCACACTGTGTGTGTGCGTGCGTGCGTGCGTGCATGTGTACATACGTGTCTATGGTGTCATTAAATACACCAATCACCCCCCCCCCAATAAGTCTTTAAAATTATTTGACTGGCCCATATCAATCAGTCAATCATTTTAAAGACTTATTGGGGGGATTGCTTATTTGGGGGGGATTGCTCTGGCCCTTGATTTCTATAAGACGTGCTTTGCACATGTTCGAGAAGTTTTGTCTGAAGTGTGCTTATCATCTGACAGGCTCCCCATGATGTTATGATTTTTGTCGAAGCTCAGAAATGAAAATAAAGCAGACTGGAACGAAATGGTTTTGGTTTGCCTAAAGATTGACATGGTAATTATTTGGTAGGCCTCAGACACGTTCCTCAATTTGTCAGTGTCAGGTGGGGATCCAATGCCCACTCGTTATTGCCTGTGTGTGTGTGTGTGTGTGTGTGCGTGTGTGCGTGCAGGCAGTTGGACGTGCGCACATGTGTGTTGGCGGGTGGCCGTGTGTGTGTGTGGGCGTGCGGGCCGGGCGTACATGTGTGTGTACATGTGTGTGACTTGGCCCGGTTTCAGAGGGCACTCTGTTCAGGCTTGCTTTTCGTCAGGCCCGTGTAGCGCAGCGCAGCCTGGGTGCTTACAGGCACAGTCATCAGAGCAAGTGTAACATTGAGGGCTGTAACACTGGTGGTCATGTATACAGCGAGCATGATGACGACAATAGGTGCTGGAGCGGAGGACTTCCTGAACAGGCCTGGGTAGTGAGTAGGGAGGTAGACGTAGCCATAGTGAATTACAGGACTGCCATCCTCCCCATACTGTACTCTGGTTGCGCTTCCTGGAGGAGTTGTCTGAGCTGTTGTTGTGCTGCCACCATGTGGTCAGAGTTGTGAATTGCAAGTACAGGAAGGCACGCTGATTTGGGTTTTTTTTTTGTTTTTTTAAGAATCATTGCTTGCCAGCAATATTTTATTGATTTACAATGGACAGATTAATGTCAAGACATAAGAAAAAACCATAGCTATTAAAGGCCTAGTATGTGTTTTCTAGAATTTATGCTGATCAGTTTATGCTTTACACTTGACCATTCACAACTGTCATCTATTTCATGAATATATACTATCATCACCATCAATATTCATTACGGCTGCTGGGAAATGCACACTTTTCATAAACAAATAGGTGGATCCTCTCCATCTAAATTGGAATTACCAATTGATGTATTTGGCTGCAAAACCTTCTCTGGTTAGAGCTAGTAAATATTAGTTTATTTTCTTAGTAAATATTCATGAAAAAAGATCAAGTTTGTGAATGGGCCGCATCACGTTTTGAACCAAACTACTAGAATTACACAGGACTTAAAGCAGAAATGCTCCGTTTAGGACTGATTATTTACATGCTGTTGATGTATATGAGATCCAATCTGGTGACTTTTTTTTTCAGCATACACTTTTAGCTGTGTATACAGACTGCAAACAATGTAATACACTGGTCAGAGAAAACATCTCAGCTTGATGTCATTCCTTTATCATTTCAGGATATTGATGATGATTTGCACTCAGTAAATAATGCCACTCCTTTTCACTTCACTTTTCATCATTTTAACTTTAAAAACTCTAATCGCACAAACTCGGATGGTGTTCATTGAATTGATACTGTATGCAATATCAATGATTTCTCAATATCTTGAATAACAATAACTTCTAGAGTGAATGACATTGTTACATTATCTCTTTCCTCCTCATCCACATTCACCATTTCTCCTGTGACACACACACACACACACACACACACACACACACACACACACACACACACACACACACACACACACACACACACACACACACACACACACACACACACACACACACACACACACACACACCACACACATCACACATCACAGAGGACGACCCTGGCAGCTGCTCACAAGATGGCAGCCGCTATAATGACAAGGACGTGTGGAAACCCGAGCCGTGTCGCATCTGTGTGTGTGACACTGGCACGGTGCTGTGTGACGACATTATCTGCGAAGAGCCCAAAGATTGCCCCAACGCCGAGATCCCATTCGGAGAGTGTTGCCCCATCTGCCCTGAGCAATCCGGGCCCACCGGAGGTGGTAATTTATTTATTTACTCTCACACGTAAATAAATTACCCCAAATGTGGCATTCATTTTGTTCCTTCTTGAAGAGGCTAGTTGGTGGGGGGTAACAAAGAAAGAAAGTTTAAAAAAAAAACATCCAGTGGCCAGAGGATGCACATGCGTTCTGTGGATTTTCATGGAAGGATTTGATTTTATCACCAGAGTCATTTTCTTTACCCTGGAGGTTGTGTTTTTTTTTGGTTCCCCTCACCACTCTCAAAAATGAGCAAATGAAGACCAGTTGAAAGAAGTAATGCAATGCAATGCAATGCAAGGAATGGCACTTCTCACTTGCGAGGTGGGTTCGCGGAATTCTGCTGCTTTGACAGGATTTTTCCGAGGCCGGTCGGTCGGTCGGTCGGTTCACCTTGGAGCCCCATCTTGTTCGGATATTATTCTATTCCCAGTATCAGGAGCACATGTGGGAATCATTATGGAAATACCTTACTTTACCAGACACTGTGTGAGTTTCAGCAGCGAGAGGTTTTAGGAGCCCAGCCCTACGCCCCCTCTAAAAAGGCAGCAGGACCTTAAAGAGGTTTGGGGAGGGGAGGGGAAAAAAAGCCCTTTTTGAGATATTTGAACAAATTT
>NC_085870.1:8460384-8467884 GCF_034702125.1 Engraulis encrasicolus
GGGAGAGAGGGTAAGTGTGTGTGTGTGTATGGTGTGTGTATGGTGTGTGTGTGTGTGTGTGTGTGTGTGTGTGTGTGTGTGTGTGCGTGTGCGTGCGTGCGTGCGTGCGTGCGTGCGTGCGTGCGTGCGTGCGTGTGTGTGTGTGTGTGTGTTTCTGTCTGTCTGTCTGTCTGTCTGTCTGTCTGTCTGTCTGTCTGTCTGTCTGTCTGTCTGTCTGTCTGTCTGTCTGTCTGTCTGTCCGTCCGTCCGTCTGTCCGTCTGCATCCATTTTGCCTCTGTATTTTTCTTCTCACACTGTCGCCACCCCTGGCTCTGTTTATCTCTATCTGTGTCTCTGTCTGCCTGTCTGTGTGTCTGTCTGAGTGCCAGTTACGGTGGGCGTAACTGTGCCTGTGTCCAAAAAGACCTGGAGAGGGGCCTCTGCTTTGCTTTCAGTCAGACAGCTCCACGTGGCTTCTGAAGATAAGCTCCCAGCCCTCTCTCATCAACTTAGTGTGTGTGTGTGTGTGTGTGTGTGTGTGTGTGTGTGTGTGTGTGTGTGTGTGTGTGTGTGTGTGTGTGTGTGTGTGTGTGTGTGTGTGTGTGTGTGTGTGTGTGTGTGTGTGTGTGTGTGTGTGTGTGTGTGTGTGTGTGTGTGTGTGTGAAAGAGAGTGTGTGTGGGTAGAGGGAGAAAGGGAGGGTGGAGGGGGGGATCGTTCTTCCCACGTGTTGTTTCCATTAGACTGTGTGGTCTGCCATAAGCACAGGTTTGTTCGGCAGATGTGTGAGCAACAGTAACACACACTCTCACACACTTAAATGCACACAAACACACACTGTCTTTCTCACACACACAGACACTCACACCAACTCAAAGACGAGGCCTTGGTTTCCAAAAGGGAGCGTTTAATCAGTGTGTGAAATCAGTATAGCTCTATGAGGATGCTTTGATCGCGTGTTAATTTTATTGCGCTTGAATGCATGTCAAAATGACTTCCGGCTGGGCCCGTTCGCTGCATAACGCCTCCTCTCCCAAAGAGACCATGCGAGGCTACAGCAAAAGAACAACCGACCAAAGGCCGGGTGGCAGAAAAAAAATAAAACTGCTGTGAGGAAAATCAAAGAGTGACTTCTCTTCCTGTCAGTAGATATTAGCTTGTTGATAGTACTGCCTCTTTGTTATGGTCCTGAGGTTTGGCTTGTTGTAGGCACTTGAGAAAGTGAACAGCGATTTAGCCCGCCCGAGTGTGAGCTGGAGATAAATATTTGATTGGTCTTTCAACAAACCCTTGTCATTACTAATGTCAGGCTGTTCACGGCGGAGGGTAATTGCATACCATGTTACATGATGGATGGCCTATCCTGGGGTCGGTCAGCTGAGAAATACTGTGTTCTTGTCAAGCGGAGAGTATGAAAGTCTATGCGCGGTACAAAAAACGGAGCAGTTGAGCGGAGCTGGTAAACAGATGCGTTGATAGAATGTGTTGTTGTGGCTTAAAATCACTCCCCCTGCCAGAGGCAATCCATTTGAAAAATGTGAGAATTCTCAGAAAATGCACAAAAAGTAGACAATAGCCAAATTGCAATAGCCAAGAAATAGGACATGCAAACGACGTCAAAATGCGTACATCTGGAGGGATGGCCACTCCCAAATGGGTGCAAAAATGTGCAATCCTGCCCCATGGAGGAACCATTGCACACAGGGCCCCAGGGCAAAACACTGATAGGGCCCCTCCATATATGGCCTGCCATTGTCACAATAGGGCCCCTAACACCAATACAGGAGAGCCCTGGGTCCAGGGGCAAATGCCCTGTTTGCCCCCCCACCTATAGCTCCGTCCCATTCCTATCCATATGTAGATGACATAGTATAGTAGTATATGCGTTGAGAAATGTAATGCTTGTAATGGGTGTGTTGAGTAGTGTACATTTCTTAGTGTAAATCTACAGGAAATAGGAAGAAGTTGTCTTTCAGCACACAATCATGTACAGTCATAAGGCCTTGACAGAGCTTACTTACCGAAACGACAGTTGGCTTTTATACCTCAGCCACGTTCCATCCACCCCCTCTTTGGCCTGCCACCACGCTGCACTCAATAGACGAAAATAACAGACTTTATTCAGTGCTAGTATCTACTGTCTTACTGTATTTTTAGCTGTCAAAGTTATTACACTGAATGATGGACTTCCACAGAGACACGTTTTCAGTTTTCAATCTAGTGTCACACACAGTTCTTTGAAAGCATGGTGTAGATAATAACACATATTTGCACAGCCTACTGTGAATTATCAATGCAATTTATTTGGATTTTCACTGGTATTCCTGCAGGGATGATGACTGGCTTCCACGAGCTATTTATATTAATATTATAATAACTGATAATTCCAAGTCCACAGCTGTTACCTGCTTGCCTGGTTAACAAAAGACCTAACCACAAGTTTCAGATCGAAACGATTGTGTAAAGGCAGTATGGGAGTTCCCAGGCTAGTTACCTGCTATCTTAAGTAATACATTACTTAGTTGCTCATTGCCATTCTGGTATCAGCAACCTTACAACAGGGCAGTGCCTCAATGCATTATTCAAACTGTAACCTACCACTGTTCAGAGTATGAGAACCAATACTTTATAAATGAGTTATAGCAAAGGAGTAGTCGTACGTACACTGCCAATATTGATATTACCATAAGCCTACAATAAGCAATGAAAAGACAAAGGATGAAGCACTGACGGAGTATTGAGTATTGTAAACAGTCATATGGGCGACCCCTTAAAGGGACACTGTGTGAGATTTCCAGAATTCATGCTGCCCATTCACTAATGTTACCTATTTCATGAATACTTACCACCAGCATCAAATTTTAAGTATTCATTGTGACTGGAAAAACTCCACTGTTCATACATGAAAAGGGGGATCTTCTCCATGGTCCGCCATTTTGAATTTCCAAAAATAGCCATTTTTAGCTGCAAAAATGACTGTACTTGGACCATACTAGAAAATATTTGTTTATTACTCAGTAAACTTTTATGTAAAAATCACATTTGGCAATAGGCAGCTCAATTTCATTGAGCAGCATAGTTGCAGTACCTTTTTTTACCATTTCCTGCACAGTGTCCCTTTAAGATCTAAACAAAGCCATATGTACATCCCCCATCTTGCCGTTGTCTTTATACTGTAGTACACTGATCGCGAGGGTAGTCACTAGGAAGTGGAGATTGACGCCCTCATTTAAGCAGGACGGATTCAGGCAGTAATGAACATGTTTGTAGACTCACAGAAATGCACTCAGTTGCATGCAAAACATTTTCTTCCTTCATTAACTTTTCTCAAACTTAATATATGTCCATGTTCCCTAACAGTACGTACTTCTCAGATGAAAAAAGCTCCTTCCTTTCCTCTTCTGAAAAACATAAACAAAACAAAAAAAAAACTCAGTGCAGTTATCTGAGTCCTGCTTTTCTGTTCTGCTTCTCTGAAATATTCCATACTATTCAAAACCGCCATTCCCATTGTTGCTGCTGCTTTCTGTAAATCTTTCACCCTTCTCAGATACAATAGCTCCCATTGTTATTGCTAGGATTATTATAATTTATTGCACTTCCTCATGTTGCGTTGTGTGTGCGTGTGTGTGCTGCAGGGATCTCCTGGTCCTCGTGGCAGAGATGGTGAGCCTGGTGTTCCTGGTAACCCCGGACCCCCCGGACCCCCTGGACCTAACGGACCCCCTGGACTTGGTGGAGTGAGTATCTTGACATTTTCTCCAAAAAACAAAAAGAGACAGAGTAAAATTTGGTGCGTGTGTGTGTAAGTTAGCTTCTGTACTCTAAGTGGTGATGCCAACTGTTTCCCTCATGTCTAAACCAGTAGGCCTACAGCAAGGAAGAGCTTGAGTGCGTGTGACAGTATGTTTATGTGTTATGTCTGTATTTTTGAGGGCCCTTTCGAAAATTAGGTGTTCATCTTAAGGGGCTATCCTCTAATAAAGTGACTAAAATGAAAATCTGAAATACTAGAGAAAGTGCATTTAATTAGCAGGGTATTGGGGGGGCTCTTTCAAATTCTCTGCATCGGTAAGCCTAGTCTCAGACATCAAGCCACTTGCGAAAGAAAGAAAGATGTGCTGGGCTGTGTTTGTTTAGCCGAGGTGAAAGGATGGGAGACGAGTAAGATGGAAGTGGTTGGGGTTAGGGTGGTATTTTGTCCCAACAGGAGAGAAGAAGAGAGAGAGATCTCAGGGCAGCGGGGGGTAGGATGATAGACGGGGCACTGGGGAGGGGGTGGGCTGTGCGAAACACAAGAGGATCCTTTGTGAAGCGGGGAAATGAAAACTCCTTCGGCCATCCTTGAACTCACAAAGGCAGCTCACGAGTGGTATTTATAGCCAAAAGCGAGCAGAATCTGATCTTATAAAGGCCGCGCTGATGGACAGAATGTTAATTACGGCCCAGTTGACTCTGAAAATACACGTATCTGATGACATTTACCTTACAAAAGTAGGGACCACACAGTGCTTGTTTTTGCATGCGTTCGCTCCGACATATCAGACCTCCAAAGTCATGTCACCGTGTCAATTCCTCTAGCCACCAGAGGGAGCCATAGCTGGCAGTTGTTCTAACGGCTCTCCTGTCATAGTCTGTTAAATATCATGTTTCTGTAGTCTAGTACAGTGTTTCCCAACCTTTTTTGTCTCGCGTACCCCCTAAGCCTCTTAGTTGTGCCATGAGTACCCCCTAATTCATGTTCTATATCGCTTTCTCTGTCCTGATGTGACCGCTCCATACATTTGCTAGTAAACTTGCCCCACCCGCTAGCGGCCAAAATTATGTTTTACCTGCCAGTGGGTCTAGCCTCGGACAATGCCCCAGGCCCTGAAACTGGCTGGCCAATCACAACGCAGGAGACTTGTATTGATTTGTTTTGAATCTTTGGATGCAAAGCGGACAGGATTTTGAGGGTTTGAAAAACAACGGGTTGTATCCATCAACAATCTGCCGATGTGTCATTCATCGGGCCCAGACTAAATTATACATTTAATCTCACATTTAGTCTGGTTTATCAGGCTAATGTTTCTGTTCTTTTTTTTCCTTTTGCAGAACTTCGCTGCTCAGATGGCTGGTGGTTTTGATGAGAAGTCTGGTGGTGCCCAGATGGGAGTGATGCAAGGACCAATGGTAAGGAAGCAACATGCCACCACCTTATCCATCAAAAAGGTCATCGAAATGACTGATGACGCTTCCCTAATCAGTGTTAAAGTTCTGGTCAAAAAAGCTCACCATACACTCCTTTTTGCAACTTCTTTTCTTCTCATCACCAATCTGTACACCAATTCAATAAGAAAGCCTAGCGCCCCCCTCTTCCCACAGACGTCTGGACGAGACGCTGCATTGTCGTCACGTGTCACCAAAAACACCTCATACCAAGGACTGTGTGGCGAAATGAACCGATGATGAATAAGTCTCTGCTTTCACGAGGGCCTGAAAATCCTCCGAGACTGCCAGGCCTGCTGGCATGGCGAGCTGCTTCACTCGAGAGTAATGTGAGCATAGGGAGTTATTTCGGTTCATTTCGCCACAGTCCTGGCTATATTAACCACAGGATTGAGAGGGAAAGATCCAGGCTGTTTTTTTTGCAGCGCAGCCGTGCGGTTCCACGGTCAATCTTTTGGGCGTTTTTTTCCCCCTGTATTTTTTCATCTTGGGGATGGGACATTAGGCTGTGGCATGCCTCCCTCTGCTTTCATCCGTGTGTGTGGAGCACGTCAGCCAAACAAACCTCATGCACAAAACGTCTGGTCTTCTCCACACGAGGAGAAGGAGAGGCTGTGGAATAAAAGTAAACATGTCAACTTATGGATGATGCCAGCTGCCACAGTGTGGGCCTCTCATGTTAGCCCTCGCTGGCCTCCCCCCCCCCCCCCCCAACAGTGCACCCATTCACCAAGGCCTTTCACCCCCCCAGCCCCATACATACATAAACCCCTCACTCCACCATCAGGCCATCGGCCATCTTTTCCCAAAGTANCACAAGCACCCCCCCCCCCTCCACACACACACACACACACACACACACACACACACACACACACACACACACACACACACACACACACACACACACACACACACACACACACACACACACACACACACACACACACACACACACACACACACACACACACACACACACACACACCATAACCCTCATCCCCTACCCCCTGTCCCTCACCACCTGACCCACAGCTGCACAGAGTTGCCATTGAGAGTCCAGTGCTGTTGCATGCTGGGTACCTGATGCTGGTTGGTGTGTGTGTGAAAAGCTGGCTTTGATTTGGCCCTTAAAGCACAGGGCGCCGCAGTGCTGCATGCATGGCCTCACTACCCACCTGCCACCCGGACGTTTTCCTTGGACACATTACGGAACGCATTGCCTGCCTGCAGTGCCGACACACACTGCCGGGTACACAGAGGTGCGAGTGTGATGCTCAGTGAACGAGCCTCAGTGTACGCCGTCTCAAGACAAGAGCAGTATTGACACAGACTTGGCCTACACATGCAGGCAAGCACACGCACACACACACACACTCGCACGCACGCACACACACAAATGCACGCACACACACACAAATGCACGCATGTGCGCACGCACGCATGTGCGCACGCACGCACGCACGCACACACACACACACACACACACACACACACACACACACACAGCCAAAAAACAACAAGTGGGACGTTCCTGGAAGATTGCATGGCAAAGGAAGGATTGTTTACCTCCAAGGAAACACACCGGATGAATAAGCACAGTTTTTTTTGCTCTCATTTTTTCTGCTGGCTTAATTTCACCTGAATGACTGAGCCAAAGGTATGTTAATGATTTTTATTTTTCGTTTTTTATTTATTTTTTATTTTTTTGACTGGGAAGGAGTCTGGATTTGCCTCATCACCTCTCCTGAATGTGACATGCGCCCTGGCTGAATGACAAACTGCCAAAAGCCAGACAAAGGATTACCTACACCGGATTAAACTGTCATGTTTTGCAGGGAGTTTTTTTGTTTGCCCTTGACAAACACTTTTTTTGGATTTTTTTTTTTTTTTAAAGGAAAGACTTTTCACTCTCATCCAGTGCGGTGCACACAGAAGTGCAAGGCCCTACCATATAATGTGCCATCAGTTTTGTTGAAAGAGCACACAAGTATGCATTGTCACTCATGGTGGCATTACGCTGAAACTTGGCCTCTTGCTGGACATACTCCAATGAATCAGTTTAAGAAGAATTGAATGGAGCCTCAAAGGTCTATAATTTGGTTTTTTTTGCTTTTTTGTAACCTTAAAAGGTACCATTGCACTTGGGAGTTACATATAATACATGTCATTTTTAATCCGCATGCGATTTGTAGGGGACATCATGGGGGGATTGACCCTCCTTCTGGTTTTGATGTTGCCATTTCCTACAGTGTACCTGATTTCAATCTTGATCTACTTAAATACAATCCTGTTGCTTAAACTGTTTTCAAAA
>NC_085870.1:8475384-8480384 GCF_034702125.1 Engraulis encrasicolus
TAGAGTGTGCCAAATGAGGCCCTTATTTGCTATAGTATTATATATACACGTAAATATGCACATGCACTGTTCTGCCTACACAGCATAAGAAGCCTTTAGAGCAGACACTAGCCTAGAAATCTAAACCTCTCTAGCGGCCGCATTTTGCTGTAGGGGTTTGGCTCGCCAGGCTAAGCAGACACATTATTTGTAGTATGAACCCGGTCCCTTGTTTGGTGTAGTATTTGGACATGCATTTGAATGTTTACAGCATAAGAAACCTCTAATACACCGTTATTTTAGACAAAATTAGTCTTTTATTAGCCTGCAAATAAATATGTGGCTTTGCATTTCTCTATCTAAGGTATAATAAACCTTCAGTGTACCGCACTTGATTACTTCAGAGCACCACTAGGTTTTGCCAGTATTTGTATAAGCAAGACAACTTTATTGCACCATTGTTATTATTGCACCGTAAAAATTAAGTGTTATTCCAACTCTGTTCTGAGAGTAAATGGTCCCATACATACATACATATATATATAAGATATGCAGGTCTGTAAATACACTAAATATACACCCGCCAACTGGCCAAATGCTGGTGAAATTTCAGTTTGGCTAGTAGAAGAGAGAGCTTACTAGCCCCTTTGACCCAGTAGTGAGTGTTAGTATGAGCCAAGTGCTATATTACTGAGTTAAAGAGAGAGGCATGCGTGTGTCTGAGAAGCCCTTCTTGAGTTTGCATAGCAGCCTGTGACCTTGGCTGCCTAGAACTAGCGTCTGATTGGTCATATGTGCAGCAGTGAGCCCACCCTCAGGGGGCCAGTAAAGAGAACAGGCTGTGCTTGTGTAGTGCAGTGGAGAGAGAGGAGAGGAGAGGAGAGGTGAAGAGGAGAGGAGAAGAGAAGAGAAGAGAAGAGGAGAGGAGAGGAGACGAGAGGAGAGGAGAGGAGACGAGAGGAGAGGAGAGGAGAGAAATAGTGCCCCCTCCCATTCTCCTCCTCACTGCAGCAATGTGCTCTGCTGGGCATGGAATGGCAGAGTGTCAACTCTTACTGACTGTTGTTTTTTTCTTTTTTTCTCACTTTCTTTCTCCCCCACCCTCTCTCTCTCTCTCCTCTCTCAATTCTGTATCACCAGCATCGGTTCCGGCGAGGCGACATACAACGTCCGAGAGTAGGCCACCTGCGATATACTCCAGCCCCGCACAATAGGCGCATATTCCCTCAGTGAGCTCATTAGGCTCGCGACACCCTCCAAGTATTCTGCGCACTGTGAGGCAGTTCTCAGTCCCAACCACCCCCCGAAAAACACCCCTGTGCTCGCTACCTCTCTCTGCGCCATGCATCTCTCACGAGCTACCACCCCAAACAGCACCGCACACCTCGACCACTGTATAACTACCCCCCACCTACCACACTCCAATATTTCTTGCATTACAAACACCACAGCACAGCAATAGAAAGACGCTCCCCCACAACTCACTACCCACACAGGCTTTCACAAAAAGAAAATACACCAGCGAAACTGCCCGAGAGACAGACGCGAGCACACCACCACAACAACCATACCAGCGACATAGTGCGACTAACGTCGACAGCCGACGCACGAATCTCTCCATTCTCTCTCCGCAGACACGCACAGCCCTGCATACACGCTCAAAACACTCCTCCGCAGCAGACAGGCAACACACCGTACCCACACACATCTATGCATTCACCACCCCCCACACAGCACCCCGAGCGAAGCTTTATGTCCTCCACCCCTATCCGCCATATATGCGCAGAGTGCGGAAGCGGCCTCTTGCGTAACAGTCACCGCACTCAACTGTTACTAGAGCACATCACACAACTATCATAGGTGTGGCTGGAGTCACAACGGACGCGTAGGACAACGAGAGTACACTGAATGAGCGAACGGGCGGAGCGGGCACACACAATCTCTAGTTAGAAGGAATACGCGCGACTTGTATCTCAACGCAAATCAACACCAGGGCGACACTACACGCGATCATTCATACTATAAAACACAATTAGCTCAGACACTAGGAAACCTAGAGCGATGCGAACAGCAACACTTTCAGGTGTATGGGGACTCACACTGATAACAAGCGCCATCGTCACAAGTGATCCACGTATACATGAGAGGTCTACGGAGTAGAAGCCGAGTGATCAGAGGCGGTTGGCATCTCGAGTTGTGACGCTGTCGCGCAAGAAATTCAGACTACCGATATCGGGCGAGAAGGGGGATAAGGATCGCGCGATGATTGGACAGAGGTGATTCTACGAGGTTATCACACTACATTAGGACGATATCGTAGGCCACGAGAAGAGGCTAGATCTTTTTGTAGACACTGGGCTTCATCAGATCTAAGTTGGGGAATGTGGTGTTCATCATGAGTGACGCGGCACACACAGACACTATTCGGAGGATAGACATCAGTGAGTGCATTAGCAACGCGACGAGGAGCCATAGGAGGATGCGATTCAAGTGAGACTTGATAGATCTAGTGTCTATTGTAGGATTAGAGAGGAGTTTCAATATCAGTGAGCGCTACAACTATAGGCGATCTTGGGATCTCGTTGTGGCGTCACAGCTCTCTATGATGCCTGGACGCATCACAGTATACATAGATGTTGTACAAGTGAGACAGTGTGCGTGTATGACGTGAGAGGCTGATATCTCTCACTGAGGGATAATGTCACTGAGATTAGATCAACACAGATGTGTAAGGTGAGCGAGCAGTAGCACTCGGAGCTGGTACTATGGTCCGAGAGCAAGAGGTGCTACGTATAATATATAAGGTCTAGTCTCACTTGGACAGAAGGCGTCAGAGAACAGTCTGGCTGGGAGACTGGCAGGACGGGTCTTTCTTTTGCTATATCTGGTGTATACGTTAGGTAGGTATCTGGATGTGGAGTAGCGTGGATTAATAAGCAGGTGAGTGAGAGCAGCTAAGTAGTGCAAGGCGTGTCGGTCAGGGACACGGACATGGCAGTTTGACTGAAATCGCATTCTTCTCAAGGTCACGATGGGGAGACCGATCAGGACACTAGACTTCATAGTGAGATACACATAGTGTGAGAGGTGGGTCACTAGATACAAGAGCAAGAAGAATGCGTGATGGAGAAGTGAGCTCGATTAGATCTGGTCAGACACTAAGGTCCGAAGTGAGATCACAAGAGAGGGGGGGGGGGTGTCGTGCAATGAGAATATTTCAGAGGATATGCGGACTCTTATAATCAGTGAGGAATCTGTCTTAAGCGAGGCAGTAGGTTGCATCTAGTAGATGGGTCACACACGAACTAGGGACAGAGAAGCAACACGGAGGATATGGTAGAGTAGGGTGTTACGCTCTTGAGACTCAGTATGGAACAAGATAGAGTGTGATTTTCACACGCTCATCTTAGGCATGCGAGACACGAGAGAGGACACCTGGGATGTTGGAGGGGGATCGATACGGCTCAGAGAGGAGGTGAGCAACATGACAAGTCAGGTACGAGCTCTGATTTGGAGAGATGTCTTGTTTTCTTGATCGCTACATTATACACTAGAGTTCATTATATATGATCCTTTCAGTGTGCATGACATCACGGAAGATGACGAGCTAGGACGCGAACAATACGATCGACCTGAGCTGACAGAAATGATGTTAGAGTGATCTTCTATCGTAGGTGGTATGGGATGCACAATGGGCACATAACCTATTACTATAGAGGGACGAGCTACGTGGTGTTTGACTCAGGCTATTCTGTGCGAGGAATTGAAAGAGACTGCCACAGGTGTAGACGGAAGGTATAACGGGATAGGTACTGCCGCGAACGGACGGGACGCGTCAAGTAGAGACGGAGTGGTAGGGTGCGTGGAGGATTGGGAGACTGAGGCTGCATATGATGATATAGGGGTGTGGCTGGGTGTGTTTGACAACACACTCTGTGCAGTTGTTATACCTTGTAAGTGAATGACACTGTCTTTGTGGTTTTTAGTTATAAGTAATGGGGCGGCATGACGTGTGAGACATGGGTGTGAACCAGCGTCACTTCTCTCATGGTGTGTGCACATTGTAAGTATCAACATTCAACGATGGACTCTACTCGATCTTAGGTCATATGATCAAACGAGAGAGTGAGAACTACGAGATCACGCGAGTATAGGACCTCACTTATTGAGGGTTTAGGGGCTAGTTCTTTTAGAAGCAATTGAAGGTGATATGGAGACTGTGACAGCATATTGGGTATGTGAGACTCATTCACACTTTGGTAACAGAGTCACGGCCTCTGTACGGACACAGGCAGTAAGTTCAGGTAGAGACTGATGGTCTCTGTATAGCGAATTGACGCACGGTTGTAGAGACGGAGTGTAATTAGTCGGCATACAGTGATGCGATACGAGATTTATCGTGACGTTTACTAAGCTAGAGCATTTGAGGAGAGCTCAGTAGGTGTATATGAGCACGAGTGTACACGTGAGGCACTGAGTGAGAGCAGAGGTGAGTCATTGGACATTGTGGTTGATGCTAGGATGGCACAATGTTCTCTAGGCGATAAGGTGTTAGGAGGTCGAGGCGTGGGTAGTAGAGATCATCAGATTAGTGTGAGCGATTATCTGAGAAAGGAATTTAAGTGAGAGGTTGGAGGGGTTGATTATATGTATGAGCGGTGGAGAAGAGGACAAGGTTATCTGCTAGATATTTATGGGATGCAATCAGATTAAGTATGTGATGCGAGTGGCATTGGTGTCGGGAGGGTGCAAGGTGCGAGATAGGGGGTTAATAGTAGTATGGGGTGGGGTGGGGGAAATTAGGTTGTGGGATGTGAATGGGGAAAATTTTTTGGGGGAGTAGAAAAGGATACTCTCTTGAGCGATACAAAATAAATATATATAATAAAAATATATATAAATATATAATATATATTATATATATATTATATATAGATATAAGGTGAAGGTGGAGAAGGAGGATAAAATGGTGGGGGAGGGGTAAGAGGGTAGGGGGAGATTTTTAGAATAGATTTTAGATG
>NC_085870.1:8498508-8503508 GCF_034702125.1 Engraulis encrasicolus
TTGCAGTGTTTGGTTGTGTGTGTGTGTGTTTGGCTATGTTGAAAGTCTGGTATGTGTGTGACATTAGTGTTGAAGGCATGCTGTGTTTGTGTGAGTTGTAGGCCTATACTGTATGTGAGGTTTGGGTGATGGTGTGTGAGGTAAAAGGCTAGTGTTAGGCTGTCTGTGCAGTATATGGAAATGGAATGAAAAATAATGAAATGCAGGTAATAAAAATATAATTACTAAACAATTATAGAATAGAATGAATTATATTGAGTATAATATTTATATTGTTTATCTGTGTTGAGGACATCGCCTAGTTTAATAAAATAATTAAAAGGAACATAATTAACGCATGGTTTATTTTGGTGAGAAAAAAATGGCTAGTTGACCTTCCATTTGGCTAGTAAGAAAAAATGTCTACTAGCCAAATTGGCTGGTGGTGGAAAAAGTTAATTTAGAGCCCTGCACGCATGCACGTACGCACACAGACACACACACTCACACACACACACACACACACACAGACATGCACACACGTGTCTGTGTGCTCCTATCCATCTTAGCTATTGCGACCCCTCTGTAGTTTTCACCACACTCTATCACCTGCTGTTTAACCTCCCCCTCTCTCTTTCTTTCTCTCTCTCAATATCTCTCTCTCTCTCTCTCTCTCTCTCTCTCTCTCTCTCTCTTTCTTTCTCTCTCTCTCTCTCTCTCTCTCTCTCTCTCTCTCTCTCTCTCTCTCTCTCTCTCTCTCTCTCTCTCTCTCCTATCTGAGTGGGCTGCTGTTCTTATCTTAGGAAACGGATGTTCTACAGTCACTCCTTGTTCTTTCTCCTCCTGTCTGACCTCTCTGTTCCCCTCACTCTGTCACACTGAGTTCTTTAGAAAGCCACACTTTCAGAACTCTTGCCAATTCCCTGCGTTACATGTGTCCCTTGTACATCTTTAAACTTAAAAGGTGCACTGTGTAGGATGGTGGTAGGATGGTGTAGGTCTTGCAACTGAGCTGCCTACTGCCAGAGTTCATGAATATTAACTAAATAATAAACTAATATTTACTAGTATGACTAAAGTACAGTAAGTTTTTAGGCTAAACATGTCCTAGTCATTAATGAATACTTAGAATTTGATGGTGGTGGTAAGTATTCATGAAGAAGGTAGCATTTCTGAATGGTCAGCATGAATTCTGGAAATAAACTACAAAAAATATTACGCAGTGCACCCTTACAAAGTTGTACTTGTTGTACTTGTGTTTTTTTCTCACCTCTAATCTCTCTCTCTCTCTCTCTCTCTCTCTCTCTCTCTCTCTCTCTCTCTCTCTCTCTCTCTCTCTCTCTCTCTCTCTCTCTCTCTCTCTCTCTCTCTCTCCTGTCTCTCTCTCTCTCTCTCTCTCTCTCTCTCTCTCTCTCTCTCTCTCTCTCTCTCTCTTTCTCTCCCTCTCCATATCTCTCCATCTCTCACTCCCTCGCTCTCTGTCTCTTCACTCCTCTTCTCTCTCTCTCTTCTCTCTCTCTCTCTCTCTCTTTCTCCTGACAGGGTGAGGGTGGTGCTCCCGGTGAGAGTGGCGCTCCTGGCCCCATGGTAAGTATTGTCCAAAAAATGTAAAATAAAAATTGTAAAAAGCCACACAAAAAAACCGTAAAAACATCACAAAACATAAAACCACACATGACATAGCTTTAAATGTAGCCACGGGTTGGTCAATCAAATCAATTAACCAATTAAGTTTGATTGGCTGATTTTGTAATAAAAAATATCCTATATGTTTTATGGCTTGGCCCACATATCCATCTGTTTTAATGCATTCATTGGAATCCGTAGTTGAGGCCTTACTGGCCCTACTGTATAGCCCAGATCACAGGGCAGGTGCAGCTGTAGGTACAGGCACTTGTAGTTCTGATTCACATTTAGCATGCTGATGGGCCTGCATCAGGATCAAAACATGAGGAAGAGAAGCTCTGACTGATGAGAAGCCAGTCAACTTCATTCCTATGGACATAGACAGCAGCCAGATCTACTGTATTCTACACAGATAGCATATTTATATCTCCGAAACGCGGAGCGTTGGGGATGTAATGGTTTTGCGCCGCCGCGTAAGGTCTTTCGTGTTAACGCGATAACTTTTGAACGGATGTTTGGATTTGTCCCAGATTTGGTGTGTGAATGCTCTAGGGCAGGTTCATGAACTGATTCGAGTTTGGAGGTCAACAATTTCAAGATGGCCGAATTCAAGATGGCCGAATTTTTGTTTGGCCCATTACTTCTGACCGGGTGGATGGATTTGTCCCAGATTTGGTGTGTGAATGCTCTAGGGTGGGTTCATGAACTTATTAGAGTTTGGAGGTTAACACTTTCAAGATGGCCGAATTCAAGATGGCCGAATTTTTGTTTGGTCCATAACTTCTGACCGGGTGGATGGATTTGTCCCAGATTTGGTGTGTGAATGTTCTAGGGTAGGTTCATGAACTGATTCGAGTTTGGAGGTCAACAATTTCAAGATGGCCGAATTCAAGATGGCCGCATTTTTGTTTGGCCCATTACTTCTGACCGGGTGGATGGATTTGTCCCAGATTTGGTGTGTGAATGCTGCAGGGTAGGTTCATGAACTGATTCGAGTTTGGAGGTCAACACTTTCAAAATGGTGGAATTTTTATTTGGCCCATAACTTCTGACTGGGTGGATTGATTTGCCCGGTTAACTCCTTAATTTAATGGTTCACCATTTCAGTGAATCTACCATATCAGGTAGGCCTACAGTGTAATAACCAGTGTAACAATATTTAATACCATGTAATACTAGTGTAATACCAGTGTAAAAATAGGCAATACCAGGTACAGTGTAATAACCAGTGTAACAATATGTAATACCATGTAATACTAGTGTAATACCAGTGTACAAATATGCAATACCATGTAATACCACTTACACACAAATAGCCTACATGATATAAGTACAAAATTGGTACATGGTGTCACACTGGTATGACGTGGTATTAAATATTGTTACACTGGTTATTACACTGTACCTAATGTGGTATATACACTGTAATAGTGAACCATTAAAACAGTGTTACCATTTGCCCCATTTTTTCCTTCATTTTCACAATAGTCATTTGGTTTTAAGCCTATGCACGTCATTGATCTATGTATAGATATTAAATATATTTATTTTATATTTTGTATTTATCATAAACGTTCATGAAAAGGTGGACGGGAGTGGTAGGAAGGATTGGGGACTGGAAGCGTCGCGTTTCGGGGATATACCTTAAGCAGTCGAAGGCGACTGCACAGGCAGTCTAGTTAATATTTGTGGTCCATGCTGACAAAAACAAGAGGAGAAATCTGTATTGTTAACCCTTTCATCCTCCTCTTCCTCCTCTTCCTCATATTTCCCACTCTCCTTCTCCCCTTCTGCTCCTCCTGCCCTCCTCCCCCTCTTCCTCTTCCTCCTCTTCCTCATCTTCCTCCTCCTCATATTCCTCTTCCTCCTCTTCCTCTTACTTCTCTTCCTCATCTTCCTCCTCTTCCTCTAGGGTCCTCGTGGTCTTCCCGGTGAGAGAGGACGTCCCGGACCCTCTGGCGTCGCTGTAAGCATCTCTTCTCATTTTCCATCAATATTTTCAAATTAATTTGTAAATCATAAACTGGAAACACTACCAGTAGCAGTGTTCATACAAAAGGAGAAACTGCCTGCACCTCCCTCCAAAACACCCATGAACGCACCCCCTCCCTCTAACTCCTCACCATCCCTTGACACGCACATAAGCGTCTCTTCTCCTGTCCCATTCAGGGGGTATACTAAGAAGCTGGTTCAGTAGCAAACCAGGTCAACCTTGTGGTAGAGGTAAACCATCAAATAGAAGAGCCTGCATTCCTCATTTTCTTAACTAAAGGATGCCTGCAGATACATCTATTAGCAGGTTTGCCACTTCCTGTAGGTTAACCATGTGACCCCCCAGATCTCCTATACTCATGAACGGCGTGACGTTTTCCATGTGCGTTACGCCCATTTGTGGGGGAAAACAACCCATGCAAGTCAATTGGTGATGTTGGGGTTTAATAAACGTAAGATACGGACCTGTAGACTATCGTTGTTCACGCGCAACATGCCGAAATCGTGTTGTGTTGCCGGCTGTTCAAATAATATAGCCAAACAGCCGTGGCTGAAGCATGGAATGTGTTCATTTAGGCTAGCCGATTTAGCATGTAAGTCAATGAGACATTCGGTTTGTTTTCACCCATAAAGGGGCGTAACGCAAATTTAAGAGCAAAGTACCCGGATGGTCGTTCATGAGTATATCATTGTTGACATACAAGCACATGTCTACACTCACTCACTCACTGACTCACTCACTCACTACCAGCCAATATAGTAGAAAACAGCAAGGCCCCTCTCCTTTGGCTGACATCCTTCGAGCGATCATGAGCAATGCCATGTCATCCATCATTATTTTCATAAACTGACTTGGACACATGACCACAGCAGCATCTGTTAGAGTGGTCATTATGTCCAGGATCAGGTGGCCTCTGCTTTTTGAAATGATTAAGTAAATAAAATATATTGTGGAAATATATTGATTGTAGAGCATTAAAGTCTGTTTTGACATTTGGTTAATTTTGCACATTTTGTTTCTCTGCAACAGGGCACCCGTGGAAACGATGGCTTGTCCGGCCCTGCTGGCCCTCCTGTAAGTATAGCTTTGATTTTTTTACAGAAATAAATGAGCAAACAACAAACAAACAAACAAATAAATGAACATAACATTAAAGACATGAACACATACTGTAAATACCCTAGCATGTGAGTCTGATAAGAGTGTTACTGCTGAGACGTGTGAAGTGGCTGTTATTCTGAGGTAGACGAGAGCACGAGGTCTGGTTAACAGCTCTCCTGTTCCCTCTCCCCCTCTCCCTTTCTCTCTCTTTCACCCTCTCTCTCTCCATTTCTCCCCTCTCTCTCCCTCTCTCTCTCTCTCTCTCTTTCTTTCTCTCCCCCTCTCTCCCTCTCTCTGTGCA
>NC_085870.1:8511008-8531008 GCF_034702125.1 Engraulis encrasicolus
TCAATCACACTGTCCTTGCGGACTACAGCTTCTCGTCATGCAGTTGTGACCCCTATGTCCTCCCCCCTCTCTCTCTCTCTCTCTCTCTCTCTTCGTCTGCTATCTGAGTGGGCTGCTGTTCTTTTCTCTGGCAGCGGATGTTCTAAGATTCAAGGTTCAAGATTCAAATTTGCTTTATTGGCTTGTCTGTGCGCATCAGTGTTGACAGAGCCTTCAAAGAACAACAGCATGAAAGTATTGAGGACACAAGACCTTTAACATCTTCCTCTAATCTCTCTCTCTCTCTCTCTCTCTCTCTCTCTCTCTCTCTCTCTCTCTCTCTCTCTCTCTCTCTCTCTCTCTCTCTCTCTCTCTCTCCAGGGTGAGGCTGGCC
Source organism: Engraulis encrasicolus (assembly GCF_034702125.1). Taxonomy (NCBI): domain Eukaryota; kingdom Metazoa; phylum Chordata; class Actinopteri; order Clupeiformes; family Engraulidae; genus Engraulis; species Engraulis encrasicolus. The sequence goes on from NC_085870.1 coordinate 8,511,382, forward strand.
CCACTGGTGCTCGTGGACCTGAGGGAGCTCAGGGACCTCGTGGAGAGTCTGGCACCCCTGGATCTTCCGGACCCTCTGGAGCTGGCGTAAGTGTCTCTGCCTGCCCCCTTAAATTATTAACCTGCTTTTTTGTTGTGTTGTCAAACAAGTTTCACGTTCACAAGCAGGTATATATGACAACCGGTTTCAGGCATGTAGGTGGCATGTATGTATGTATGCTGAATGTGTATATATGCCATCGTATGCACCTTACATTTGCTTTAAATACATTTAGTCAAAGGTGTCTGACAGACACCACGTGTAAAGGGCCCCATGACGACTGCCCCATGGACACCATGCTGTCAAATACAAGAAGAAATTCAAGTTATGTTATGGCGCAGCTACTGTTATGACTTACGTTGGTCTCTTGCTTCCTGTCTGCAATCTTTAGGGCAACCCCGGTACTGATGGTATCCCTGGAGCCAAAGGATCTTCTGTAAGTATAAAGTAATCTGCATGTTTACAGATGTGCTCTTGAAATTCTATTTCTAAAATGTGTTGTTTCCTGACACTATTGTACCTCAGTCCATTTTAAATTGTAGCGCACCTGCTCAACTCTTTTTCTTTTATTTCATATTTTATTTCATATATATTTCAATATTCATGACATATTGGGTCATGTCACATATCTAAGGGTGGGGCAAGATGGGTGGGTGTTGTTCACTGATTCTATAATGTTATTGGCCACGTTTGTGACGGCTCATTTCTGCGCAGCGCTTATGTGCACTTCACCATTTCAATGCATTCTGGTTAGAATGTTCTAACCAAAATGCATCGTAATTTCGCATTGCACATGCGTGCTGTGCAAACTTTGCAGAAATACGCCATCACGAACACCGCCATTGTTTCCCATCCTATGATCTTCTTTACAATACAAATCAGTTCATTTAAAAAAAATGTCGCACATGACAACAAATGGCAGACAAATGTCTCTTAGGATGTCAGACTTCAGTGTGTCCCTCAGGTGTTATGCGGTATCACCTGTGTTGTGGCATTAGGGAGGTGACTGACCCTGTCCCTGTCCCCCTCTGCCTCCCCCTACAGGGCGCTCCTGGTATTGCTGGTGCTCCTGGCTTCCCCGGACCCCGCGGACCTCCAGGACCTCAGGGAGCTACTGGACCTCTCGGGCCCAAGGGAACCTCTGTACGTTGGTTTTTTGTTACCATAAATACCTCATTTGTTGGGTCACACACAGTTGTTATTGACTGGAGTATTGTGGGTTGTTATTTGGGCACTTGAAGCAAAAGGGAGGTAATTGCAAAGTTAGATCACATTCTGTAAATTGTGGTAAATTGTGCCATATATGGTGAATTCATTCTTGCCACGTGGGTTAGTGTATTAGCTTGAGAATACCTTTTTGAGAGCTTGACAGTAAGTAATGTTATTAATTATTATCCGATTTATGCAGATGTAACATAAATAGTATTGCCAACAAGAATGCTGTTTAGTGAAAGGCGACTTTTGATAACTGAAGTGCTTATTTTCTCTTTTCCCATTAGGGTGACCCTGGTATCGCCGGATTCAAGGGAGAAGCTGGACCCAAAGGAGAGCTTGTAAGTCAGTCCACTGCAGCATGACAATATATTGATCCCGCAAGTGCTGCTCTGACCAGCGGGAGAAAGATCGAATGTCTTACTTTATTAAGTCACTCTGTCAATGTCCACCCCTGTCAGACACATACAATATCAATGCAATTACATCTATCTCCAATACTAATTTAATTACTGGAGAGTTGTGAACTACGTGACCTCCTCACTCCCAGAGAATTCATGTGTTTATTCGGCCCATGCGGCAGCACACCCTTTTGGCCACAAGGGGGCACTACACAATTACTAAGATTCACTACGACTCAGACAAGTTCACTTGCCACTACTGCATGGCGGACATATCTGGAGTCTTATTCTCACCTGCAGCAGAACAGATTGTAATTCTGCACATGAGTGATGCTGTATTTGTAGGGACGGATGATTTGCGCATGACTTTGTCAGACTGGCATATGTGTGTATGTACCGTACACATGCCAAGCCCAGTTCAGGATCTGACTAACTACGGCTCTCACCAGCCCATACAGACTTTAATTCTGCACATGAGCAATGCTGTATTTGTAGCGACACATGATTTGCACATGACTTGGGCAAACTGACAATGTTTGTATGAACACATGCAAAGCCCACGTCAGACTAACTCTGATTCTCACCAGTCAGTCTTCCGCTTGGTTGAGCCCCATGTGGTTGAATGAGTGCTTGAATGAACAACACAGCAACAACAACAACAACAACAGGAGCTTATTTCCGATGTCTCTACCCTCCATCCCCCACCCCCACCACACCCCTCTGTAGGGTCGCCAAGGTCCCCAAGGTGCCCTTGGACCCGCTGGAGAGGAAGGAAAGAGAGGCCCCCGCGGAGAGCCTGGTGCCGCCGGGCCCCTCGGACCTCCCGGAGAGAGGGTGAGTCGAGTTCTATTGCACCACGGCATTTAGCGCCACTCACACACCTGTCAGTGTACTGACTAGTATAGTATAAAGTAGTTTACTACAGGTAAGTACAGTACCGAAGTACTTTAAGTACAGAACAGTAAAGTAAAGTTCAGTACAGTATAGTATAGCATAGTATAGTATAGTATAGTATAGTATAGTATAGTATAGTATAGTATAGTATAGTGTGGCATAGTGTAATATAAGGTAGTATAAGATAGGATTATAAAGTTCAGTATTGTGCACTGTTAAGTATAATGTAGTATAGGCCACTACGGAGTGAATAGAGGTCAGTGAAGAAACAATGGAAGAAAACACTATCTTAAGTAGGCCTAATCATCAGCATCACTATATTTGTATAGATGTAGTTCATAGCCTGTTAGGCAACATTTCTACAGACGATCACCTGTTGTTCATAGCCTGTAAGGTTCATCCTCATGAGTCACTGTATGTTGAAAGAATGTGAAAAGTCATCACAACACCACCACATCTGTAATACTGCATCTCCCTGTTCATGTAATGATGATTTTCTTTTTCTTTCGTAGGGAGCTCCCGGTAACCGTGGTTTCCCTGGTCAGGATGGTCTCGCTGGTCCCAAGGTAACCATCACTATGACAGCATCCTCTTGAGGTTCCCATGGGAACTCATTACCGTATAAAGGGCCGGAAAGTCTAGTGGAATTGTGTCAGGAGTGCGCAGACAGTTGTGGAGTCAGTTGTGTGTTTGTACCGTATGCATCGGCCCGCTGGACCGAAAACATGAAATCAGCATCCATAACAACCTCTAGAACTTTTAGAGTACCACAAAAAAAAGCAAGACGTGTCAGTACATTTCACATTAATTTCAATTCATCATGCTGTTTTTGCAGCACAGCGTATCTGTTTGTGTTGTGAAGGTTTTCCATCAGAGCCCAGTCAGGGGGAAGAGCCTATTTTATGGCACCTAATTGCCAACACACTGGATAAAAAGCAACATCAAAATCGCTCATCTGTTCCAATCTATTTTCTGATAGCCACAACAAAAAGCGTCCTATTTACCAGATAAAAGCGGGTTTGCTTAGCATTCCAAACATTCTCCCTCTCAGTTTCTCTCTTTTTAAGCTGGTCCGGGGGATTTGAGAAACTATATATACCACACAAACAGACAGACAATGCCCCATATCACGCCCGCTTTAACAGACAGACTTGTTTGTTGTTGTGAATGTAACACAACGCTACACAACACAACACAACACAACACAACACAACACAACACAACACAACACAACACAACACAACACTACACAACACAACGCAACACAACACAGCCCAAGGGGGCCCCAACCCGCCTGTTGCCATCAGACCTCCCAGACAGCAGATGGCAGAGTGACGATGACGATTAAGCAGAGTCAATCAGCAGAGCCAATCAGAATGTGTACATGATCCCAAGCTGCACTCTGTCTGATGTTTAAAGTAAAAATAGTTCGAGGACAATACAACAATCGACTGATTTATCACCTTCTCTGTTTTTCGGATGCAGATAAGATCTTAAATCAGCTGGTTGTCAGGAGAATTGGTAGCTTACCATCAGATATCTCAAATGGCACATGTATGTAAATAAAAAATGCACTACATAGGCATGTCTTACACATGGATCCATATGGCATGTGATATCATTTGGAGCCTAGCGCTCCTCATCCGACTTGATCAAGCAGCATTGTGCAGACCTTTCCTTTTACGTCTTGGATTCCTTCTGTTTCATGGATCAGCATTTACTCAGACTCACACCTTCACTAGACTTACAGGTATACTACTGTATACTTTATCCATTCAGAAGAGAATGAAGGAACTTGGATTGCTGAAGTGTTGAAGAGAAAATGGAGAAACTTGAGATTACGTATGTGCATGAACATGAGTAACATGAGTAAGTCCCTCACCCCTCACCCTAGCCTGATTATCATCGACTTTCAAATCTCTTCGAGACTTGGTCTGACCAAGAGCATAACAATTAACATTTCCCAAACAGCATTTTCCAAATGGCCTCCCTTGGTTTGCTAATGATTGTTTGCTTCCCAACAAAGTGGGAGGAGTTCCCGTATTTGCGGGAACTCAGAAAGTACTTGCATTGACTCTTGACCTGACTGGTAGCAACGCTGAAGCTGTTGTGTCACTAGGAGGGCACGGCCTGGCTACCCTCACCCCTCACCCTTCAGCCCTTCACCCTCATCACAGTAGTGACAGCAGACAGTCTATCCGTGGAGGGAATCCTGAGCGAAATGAGGGAAGATTTAGATTGTAGGAGGAATTGTAGATAACAGGAGGAAGTTTCTTTGATGAATAAAGTAACTAAGTTGTAATTAGGGATGTAAATAAAATCAAAATGTATCGATGTATCGGAAGTATTGGCCGGCAATTTAATCGAATTGCATCGTATCGTGGGGCATTCTTAAGAATCGAAAAGAATCGAATCGCTGGCCCCTGTGCAACACCCTAGCTCCATAACACAATAGTAGTGGAAAAGTCATTGGAAAAAATTGAATCGAACCAAATCGTATCGTATCGTGGGGAATTCTTAAGTATCGAAAACATTTGAATCCCTGATTTAAGAAATCGATACCGTATTTTATCATCATGAAGGCTGTGATTTACACCCCTAGTTGTAACCTGCCTTACCTTCCCTCCACAGGGAGCCCCAGGTGAGAGAGGCCCCGCTGGCATTTCTGGACCGAAGGGAGCCGGAGGTGACCCCGGCCGTCCCGGAGAGCCTGGCCTTCCTGGAGCCAGAGTAAGTCCTGTTCACTCTCACTTACGCTCACCTTATATAGTATATGTTCTATGTACGTATGTCTGCTGTTGCCCAGTCTTGCACTTGTTTTTGTCTGTATGTCTGTATAGGTACTCTAGGTGTAATGTATGTATACTGACTATGTCTAATTGTCTATGTCCACACCTAGAGTCTAGAGTCTATGTCTATGTCTGCATGGGAATGTAAGAAACGTCATTTCAATTCTTTGTATGACCAGCGCATGTAAAAAAAAATGACAATAAAGCCAGAGTAAGTCCTGTTTACTCTCAGTTACGCTCACCTTATTTCAAGGGCAGTTGATCTAGCACATTTTTTTGGTGTTTCCACAGCCTGTTGGAAGACATAAATATGTTTGAGATGACTTAAGTAGATTTCGGGTCTAATGAGTCACTTTCTCTCTTTTGTTCTCTTTCTCTCTTTCTCTCTTTCTCTCTTTTCTCTCTTTTCTCTCTTTCTCTCTTTCTCTCTTTTCTCCTTCTGTAGGGTCTCACAGGTCGTCCTGGTGATGCTGGTCCTCAAGGAAAAGTTGGCCCTGGTGTAAGTAGGAGTATTGCGCTGTTCATATCTGTGGCCTATTCACAATTGTAGCCAAGTTTTTCGTCACATATAGCATAGTGCTACACCATGTTGAAAAGATGCCAGTTGTCGACCTTGTGACAGAGTCAGACATTTCTTGGCTATAATGACATATGTATAAATGTGCTACCGGTATACTATACATAAAATATGCATTGAAAAATGTGTTACAAGAATACAATGTTAAAGCAAAGAAAGCTCCCGCACTCTGTTCACATATGCATGGTTTAATGCAACGTTTCGGTCTACTGACCTTCTTTAAGCAATTCAAAACCTGTGTGGGAGCTTTCTTTGCTTTAACGTTGGTGATCTAGGGGTTCCACTCCTACGCACCTGACCAAGGAGGTGTGCAAGAAATCTTCACTTAACAAGAATACAATGTGCCATATGATTGACTGGTTGATTGATTGATTGAATGATTGATTGATTGATTAGTTGATTAGTTGATTGATTATCCTCTTCCTATCTGTCCTGCCTGTGTGTCTTTAGGGTGCAGCTGGTGAGGATGGTCGTCCTGGTCCCCCTGGTCCTCAGGGAGCCCGCGGGGGCCCCGGCGTCATGGGATTCCCCGGCCCCAAGGGCGCCACTGTAAGCACCCGTCACCTCACCTCATCTCACCTCATTTCATGTCACAACTGGGCCCGTCTGCCTGCCTTTGAAAGCTTACCGAGTTGTTGGACTCTGTGTGTGTGTGCGTTTGTGTGCGTGTGTGTTTGTTGGTTGGATTGTCATGCCCTTTTACTATATCTGTCTGATCTTGACCTGACCATCTATTTATACATCTCTCTCTCTCTCTCTCTCTCTCTCTCTCTCTCTCTCTCTCTCTCTCTCTCTCTCTCTCTCTCTCTCTCTCTCTCTGTTTGTGTTCCTCTCTTTACTGTGTGTGTGTGTGTGTGTGCGTGCGTGTGTGCGTACCTGTGTGTGTGTGTGCACCTGTGTGCGTGTGTGTGTGCATGCGGAAGTATGTGTGCATCCGTGTGTGTGTGTGTGTGTGTGTGGAGACTAATCTGTGTTGTGTTGTCTGTTGGCAGGGCGAGGGCGGCAAGGGTGGCGAGAAGGGATCTCCCGGTGCCCCTGGTCTGAGGGTGAGTAAGCCCCTTCATCTTCTCCGACACTGGACAGTCTGTGTGCTGAGGCATCAGCAGGAAATCCCTCTGTAGCTCTTCCCATAAGCCTTTGCCCGCTGTGTCAGCCCTGACTGAGTCCAGGAAGTTAAACCCCAATGGTCCCATATGGAAAATATTTGGGCTGTAACGATATTGAATCGAGCCGAGATATTGCGATACGCAAAGTTACGATATTGTATCGTGATGCAAGAAGGCAGTATGGTGATAGGCTCTTGCAAAGTTCTGTTACCGTTCAGTGCAGAAAACAACCACATGATACGATGTGATAATGTTTCCAAGCTTCAAATCAATATCATTATTATTTTGAAACATTTTTGAAATTATTAGTAGCCTTTTGTATCCTATTCTACCTATAAGCAATCATCGAAAAGATACATGTAATAAATGGTGGAGCGTATCAAACCGTAGGTAAAAAATTGTCATACCAAATACCATATAATGTCATACCAAATAATGAGTTGAGCTGTTACAGTCAGACATACACGTCTCATACACTGCAACATATAAACATTGCAAATGGAATGTGCTTACATATACGGTATGGCCCATACTATGAAAGTGGTCAATATATAGGATTTGATCAAACTTGCATAGGCATTTAAGGTTTCTATGTACAGTAAATATCTTTTTCGTGTGGGGTACCACTTCCATCTGACACGGGTGACTTCACTTTGAGTGAAGCTGATCCACCGCTTTTGAGAGTTCATTGCTAACAGCTGATTCAAAGCTGGTTGCATCACATTTTGACACCTATGTTCTGTTCGTGTACATGGGTCAGAAAGCAGAGGCATCTGCTGTCTGCCAGTATAAATTTGGAGGCGTTTCAGAGCTGGGGATCACTTTGGAACCATTATCGTGTGTCTGCTGAGATGTGACAGGATGTCCTTACCGCTGCCGTGAGCAGCATGCAAATTAGCCCGAGCCAGTGACACATTTAGCCAAATGTGAATATCAATTGACTGGCACAGATCCGTGTTAGATGTTATGCATGAAGTCTAGTCTGTACAGGTGGATGATGGTCAGCTTTGTAGAAATCATTTGAGGAGTTCAGATGAACAACCCTCTAAAAGACATTTTTACAAATCCATTAAAATTATTTTTGAATAGTATTCTCCCCAAGTAATCTCAATGAAGAACCTTCTTAATTCACATGATGAAGTAGCCTACAACAGGTCATGCAAGAAAAACAATATATACTGATTTAAAGTTTACAGTTTGGACTTGATTTTACTGCCTGTTTTTCATCAATAGGATATAATAATAACTTGTATAGCACAATTCCATACAAGGCATGCAGCTCAAAGTGCTTCACAAATGGATAAACATCAATGTGAAAAAAATAGTGGAGTGAGGTACAAAAGATAGAAAGTAAGAAAGAAATAAGTGTACCGATATGTAACATTACATACAGAATGTATTACTTTACATTACATTACATTGCATTTGGCAGACGCTTTATAACCAATGCGACTTTAAAAAGAGGACATAATCAAGCCAACATCACAAGCAAATACATATATATACATGTGTATATATATATACACATATATACATGTACCTTAACTCATGGTTAGTGTTAGGGGTAGTGTTAGTGTTCATGTTCTGTCCAGCTACAGAATATGGCATGATGTTACATGTTACATGCCAAAAATGAACTATAAAATGATTATAGGAAGGATGCCTCAGACAGTCTTTCTCTCATCATCTCTCAACTGAGACGTAATTTCTTGCTGCATCACCAAAGAAAACTCAGATGAGCTACAAAGCCTGCCAATTCCACACTGCTCCTTCAATCTAAATGGCATCACTTATAATAATCTGAATGTCACAGACAGCTGTTGCTATTATTAGTAGCATTGCCACTAGTATTGCAGTCTTAGACTTGGACAGTGTAATTGCTTGCATCCTCCCCACCACTAGCGATTTGCTATCTGCCCTTTAAAAACTTTTTGGGAGTGAAGTTAGTAAAAGTGGCTTATGGGGTAAAGGTGTTTGCAGTGGTGGTGACTTTCCTATGGTGCATTTTTCGAAACTTAAGTTGCTAACCACGTTAGCTACTTTGTTAGTTGCAAGGCAATTACCGATTGGCAACCACCCAAGTTGCTTACTGGCTAGCAACTACGCTTTCGAGAAACACAACCCTGGGGTGCAGTTCTCAGAAGCGTAGTTGCTGACAATGTTTACTACTTTGTTGGTTGCAATGCAATTTCCCTTTGGCAACTACCCAAGTTGCTAACTGCTAACAACTACGCTTTCGAGAAATTCACCCCTGGATTGGTTCCAGTCTGAAGTGTTGGTACATGGACATGACACTGCATGGAGCTGACTGTGCATGGAGCTGGCCCTGCTCTTTGTGGCCTTTTGTGCTATTGTTGTACACAAACTTGCTCTCAGTGTATGCATGTCCATGGGTGAATATGTATAAAGGCCCTATTTACTCGCTACTTGCTCACTCGCCTACTTGCCACTCGCTCTGGGTGATTTTGTTTACTGGTTGTCATGGTTCCCGCTGTCCGCGCCAATAACGTCCGTACGAAACAAAACGTAGGCCTACGCTGTTTAACGTTGATCGTGTGCTGTGCACAACCATGCATATGAGCCTTTGATGGTGTACACTGTATGTATTTTCCTCAACACTTTTAACCAAAGCGTGATGGCGTGCAGAAGTTGGGTGGTCAGAACACCACAGGGGCAACGTCACCTGTCAATAATCTGTATTCTGCATTCCAATTGGTTACTCGCTTAACTCGCGTCGCTCGAAGATAAAATAAGTTTATCTCGGAACCCGCCCACATCGCATCGCTTGTACTCTCCTCGCCTACTCGCCAGCGAGACTCGCTGGAACACGTAGACATTCTATTGACTTCATCCGCTGAGCGAGTAACTAGCAGCGACGTGTGTGTACGGCCCTTTAGGGTTCTCATTCATGTAAGTCATGCTACGCAAAGTGATAAAAGATTGCACCTAGTTTTGTGCACCGACAGACTAGTGACGAGCTGTCAAAACAGTCAATGCTGTTCAATTGTTCTTATCGTCACTGAGTCTTGGCTGGACCATTTGTCTCAGCTTCTTCCCTTTGCATAAGCTTTAAAACATGTTCCCATAATGGATGCTGATTAAAACGAAACCCAAAAATTAATTCCCTGTCATATTGGAACAATGCACGGCTCTATTGTGAAAAAAAGACATCCACTCCAGTACTCAAATGAGTCACTAAAGCAAATTAAAAACATCAATGAATCGTTCCCCTGAAAAACATTATACCAGTATTGTCTTTAAATCATAGTGTTGCCAGTTGGTGTTCCTAAAATTAAAACTCTGCATGATTTTCATTTGTGTGTGTGTGTGTGTGTTAGAGTGATTAAGTACTGCACTGTTGAATAGTCACCATTGTCTTTTCTCCTCTTTCTCTTGTGCTGTGCAGGGTCTTCCTGGTAAGGATGGAGAGACAGGTGCCGCCGGACCCCCTGGCCCTGCTGTGAGTCTCACCTCCTCTCCCTCTCCCTCTCCCTCTCCCTCTCATCTTCCCTTCCTATTCGCCATCCTGTGGCTCATTGTTGTCACTGTCCATCTGCCAGCATGCTCTGCTGTCTGGAGCACAATGATAACGTGTTCGACAGACAGACAGACACACATACGCACACACACATACGCACATAAACACATGTGCACATGCACACACACATGCACACATGGGCGCACAAACAGGCACGCAAGCATGCACGCACGCACGCACGCGCACGCACACACACACACACACACATGCACACACACATGCACACATGAAAGTACGCACGCACGCACGCACGCACACACACACACACACACACACACACACACACACACACACACACACACACACACACACACACACACACACACACACACACACACACACACCTCCCACCCCATGTCTGAGTGTATTGTCTCAAAGCCCTCAAACAAGAGGCTTACAAATCCAGTCCCTTCTATTCAGTACGCACGCCGACGTGATTGTACTGAAGTCAAATCCTGGCTGCTTTGAAGGGAGGTTTCTTTTGACCTCTGCAGCACGAAGGGCCATTATTTTCCATTTAGCCCCTCAACACTTGCAGCCAGCCACCTTATTTAGCCTAACAGTTAATTACAACAGCACCACCAGGCACCGTCATAAGCACCCCGGACGGACGCCATTATTGTGTGCAGCGTCAGTGGCTTTATCCCGGCTGCACGTTTAACCACAATCACAGCCTTTGTGTCTTCCCCTCTGCTGCTGGCTGCTTGTGCTGAAGCCTCAAGTCACAACTCCCAGTTTCTCAGCTCCCTGAGGGAGTATGTTGTTGTGGAACAAAGTGAGCGTGCCCAGTACATTTTGCAGCCTTAAGTCTACACTTAAGAGAGTCAATTTAACATCTTCAAGAGTGTTTTTGGTCCTAGAGTATTCTCTATGTGTTGAATTAACACTGTCTTTTTTTTTTTACTGTGATGTGTCTCTTTCTCTTTTTCGTACCCTGACCAGATGGCTTATGATTTGCTCGTCATCTTCTTGTTCACAGGGACTCGCTGGAGAGAGAGGAGAGCAAGGACAGCCTGGACCTTCTGGCTTCCAGGTATGACCACTTCCAAGACACCACTTCAGCACCTCCAAGGTCTCGTACGTAGCTCACCTACTATAGCCCCGGGCGGGCCTCAGCTGGGTGCTGGCCAAGGCCACTGCCTCATGCGTTTGGACTAGGGCTGTAAATAATAATCGAAATGTGTCAATATTGTGATATAATGTGACGATTGAATCGAATCGAATTGCATCGTATCGTGGGGCATTCTTAAGTATCGAAAATAATCAAATCTCTGGCCCATGCCCAATGCCCTAGCTCCATAGCATAATAGAACTGGAAAAGTAATTGGAAAAAAGTGTAATCGAACCGTATTGTATCGTATCGTCGTATCGTATAAATAATCGAGTAGCATCGCATCGAATAAAAAGATATCGATATTGAATCGTATCGTCATGGAAGCTGTGATTTACACCCCTAGTTTGGACATGTGAAGATGGCTGAGTCGGTTTGGGCCAATGGGGTAGTCTCTCTGGGTGTCTTTATTTATTCATGTTTGACCTGTATTTTTTGTTGTTGTTGTTGACAGGGTCTGCCCGGACCTCCTGGCCCCCCTGGTGAGGGTGGCAAGCCTGGTGATGCTGTGAGTATTTGCCCTTAAACTCTTCCCTGGCTTTCACCTTTGAAATAGCCTGATATTATATGTATATATTTATATATATATATGTACATATTTACTTCAGCAATATGAAGTAACCATATCTACTAATCGTAAAGGAGTGGTATACTACTAGTATAGATAGTTTGGCCAGTTGACATCCCAACACTACACATGGACTGAAAACTGTACAGTATATCCTACATCCGTCAACCCTCTTCAGTGTTACCTTGAAGCCTGATCTTGAACTCACATTGATGGATCTTTCTGGACAGCGCTACCCTCAGCATGCATGGATAATACTGCATAATGTCAACTCCATAAGGTACTCCTCTTAAATTGTGTTTTCACTAAACCTTCTTTCCATCCTCCATCTTTGTTTTTAGGGTGTTCCTGGAGAGGGTGGCCCTTCTGGCGCTACTGGACCCAGAGTAAGTCCAACAACAAACAACAACAAAATGGCTTCCCCATTTCCTGTTCCCCCTCTCTCCCCCTCTACCCAGCCTTCTGTTCCTCATCCTAATTAACCCCTTAGCGCAGAGCCTCTGTTACAACCGTAATGTCACCAAAATGGTAATTACCAAGTCTCAATCGGTTACTCACGACGCTTTGCATTGCCATAGCAATGTGGTTATGATGTCGCTGAATGTTTTCAGTAAAGGGTGAATAGGCCCATCGACGGGCCCATCTGCAGTAAGAGGCTACCGTACCTTCACCCATTTCCCCCCCACATTCATTCATTACTTTGTGTTTGGTAACGGTGTGTGTTTGACTTAGTTTGTGTGTTTGTGTGTCCCCATAGGGAGAGCGTGGTTTCCCAGGAGAGAGAGGCAGCGCTGGGCCTCAGGGTCTGCAGGGACCCCGTGGTCTACCTGGAACTCCCGGAACTGACGGCCCCAAGGTGAGGTGGCACTCAGCAGCAACAGCTGTGGAGTAGGAGGCTCTTTGCAGCCCACAAACACATCAAAGTGTATTTGTATGTTGTAAATTTTAATTTTTGTTTTAAAAGCCCTTCTAGGGACGGGCATTGGAAATTAGCTTTTGGCTATAAATGCTATGATGCTTGCTGTTTGGTTGTTATGCAACCTACATGTTATGTATCTGTCCCTATCAAATAAACTAAACTAAACTAAACTAAACTAAACTAAATTAAATAGTGTAGCGGTAGAGATCTTTGTAAAGTAGCCCACAAAAACACTAAAACACATACAATATGGCCCAGGTCTGGACTGATAATCTGGCATACATGGCATTTCCCGGGGGACATGGTACGTTACGGTCCTCAGGAGCCAATGCTGATGATTTAGTTTCATACTTTCTTTGAGACTGCCCCACAATTTAGAAGCGCTTCTTAAAAATGGCCAGGCCTTTTTAGGTCCCAGTCAAGCCCTGAATATGGCTGTTTCAGTGGTAGCATGAAGTCAAACAGTTTCTCTGGTCCTGTGTCGAGAGTAGGCTCGTTTGGCGTTCTTCAATGTCTCCATGCGGCAATAGTCTGCAATGCATTCTGGGCTGGAAATGTTGTATGTCTGGAAATCGTGCTCAACTTCACTAAATATACTGCTGATGTCACAAAGACGTGGCGTGTCACATGGTCCCAAACACTGATGGGATCAAATCGTTTGCAGATGGATGGACTGTGCAATCCCTGCAGTTGCTTATCTCTGTTGATGCTCGTTGCAAGGGTCTGCATATTGCCTCTGCGGTGACTCTGAACTGGTTGGCCAAAAATTCACTGACGTCCATGTAGATATGTAGATGTGTTGTCCCACACCCCTAAAAAAGCTTGCCATGCAGCCCACTACAGCTCCTCCTCCTCACCTCTCCCCCTACACCTTGCAGGTGATATGCTACTACGTAGATCAAACTGGCCTCGCAAGGATTTGTGTTCAACTTGACTTAGGTGTTGTTGATCAACAAAATCTGACTTGAATATGCCTAATAGCATAATGGATTTACCAGCGACTGCAGTAGATAAGGACATTGTTCTGGAGAAATGAAGCCAACAGGATTTGGCTGGTAGAGTAACAGGCAGACTCCACATAGTAATCATTTTGTGTCGAAAAAAAACCAAACAAACAAATATACAAAGAAACAAACAGAGATACAGAGAAGACAAACAGGGGGGTCTACTAAGAACATGGTTAAAAGATAAGCCAGGCTTAGTTAACCTACAGGATGTGGTAAACCTGCTAATAGACATACCTAAAGGCATCATTTAGTCAAGCGCTCCAGGCTCTTCTATTAGACAATTAACCTGTACCACAAGGTTAACTTAACCCATTGTGTCCTGGAGCGACATATACGCTGCATTCAAGTTCTTGAGATTTGGGCTGTTTTATTAAAAATGTGGGTATGTTAGAGCTGAATGAACACTATACTAGTGCAAAATGAAGGTTCTAGATTTTAAATGTAACTTATTTCATGTTTGTATGTGCTTCGGAGGCTGAGATATTTAGGATTTGATAGGCAGAGGACACCCTTACCAAAAAAGGGCTTAGGACAAAATGGGTTAACCTGGTTTACTACTGAATCAGCTTTGTGGTACTGTATATCCCCCAGGATCCATTTGTCATTGCGATAACGCAGCACAGCGCAGTGCAGTGCACCACACGGTGCACTTAATGAAGTTGACTCTGTCTTTAACCCCCATCTCACACACGAGCAGGGGGTTAGCCATGACAACAGCAGCTGGGGAGCAGCATGTGGGATCGAAACCATGCTGAGGGCACCATACTCATGAACGACGTGATGTTTTCCATGTGCGTTACGCCCATTTGTGGGGGAAAACAGCCCATGCAAGTCAATTGGTGATGTTGGGGTTTAATAAACGAAAGATACAGACCTGTAGACTAGCGTTGTTCACGCGCAACATGCCGAAAATGTGTTGTGTTGCCGGCTGTTCAAATAATATAGTCAAAAAGCTGTGGCTGAAGCATGGACTGTATTCATTTAGGCAAGCTGATGTAGCATGTAAGTTGATGAGATATTCGATTTGTTTTCACCCATAAAGGGGCGTAACGCACATTTAGGAGCAAAGTACCCGGATGGCCGTTCATGAGTATAGGGGCTCTGGTGGCCCAACATGCAATGCTGCGGTCACATTTTCATTACCTTAACCCCTGTGACTTTTTATATCGAGCAGCCATTGACTGAACCACCAGGACACAAACACCCAAACGGAACCAGCCATATTCTATTCTAAATGTACGTCAGTTATGCCTCTTTTCCACTGCCGGTTTTCCGGTAGGCCTACAGCTCAACACAGCGCGACTCGGCCGCCATTTTTTGCTTTTCGAATAGGCACGAAGTCGAGCTGTATGCCTACCAGAAAAACGGCAGTGGAAAAGAGGCATTAGTCTACCTACCACAACATTGATACAGTCGAGGACAGTCCTTTTTTTCCAAATTAACAGAGATAATATTGTAGTAATAATAGCGTTTGAACTCTTTGACTCCATTCCTACCCATATATACCCATCATGTATAGCCCTTCATAGCCATAATTTTTCCATCTGCAGACATGACAATGCAACATAATACCTTACACTATCTGCCTCACTCCCATGGTCCTGCCGTAACAGATTTGGACCCTCAGTCCCTATCTCACCATTTGAGATATTGCATTTATAGCCAATCATTTTTTTCCAGTTTCAGAAGGCCCAAACCTCAGCACACTTATCTTATCTTGTTCATCTTATTGTGTAGGCCTAAACTCATGCAGGGAAGCCGACAGGGGGGGGGGGACAAAGAGGTCAGCAGTGGGCCCAGGGAGAGAGGAGGCACAGAATTGGGTCCTCATTTACATTGGGTGGGGGGACCATTCAGATCACTTTGTCCCAGGCCCAGCCTATGCTGTCCACGATCCTGGTCGTGTGTATGCTCATCCAGAAGTCACGTGAGCCTGTGTGCCATATTTGGACGCTCGTATCTAATATCTCACCATGTTCCCAGGGTGCCATCGGACCAGCTGGCGCAGGCGGTGCCCAGGGACCCCCCGGCCTGCAGGGAATGCCCGGAGAGAGAGGACCCGGCGGCATCTCAGGACCCAAGGGAGACAGAGTAAGTGCCTGACCAAAAATATTTCCTCAAAGGCCTAGAATCACAAGGAGTAGACCTCATTAAATGAGCTAAATCCTCACAGCTCTAAAAAGAAGAAAAAAACGTTATTGGATGACAGGACAACGGAACTTAAGAATGAACTCGTGGAACTCTAAAAAGGTTAATTGTGGTGTAAGTTTGAACATGACGTGAAACAAGACATGAAACTTGGCCTTTTGTGAAAATGTAGGGAGGTAGGTAGAGTGCATATTAACGATAGATATCTGGAAAACATGTCACACCTATTACTGTATCAGTATACTGTAGAGCACTGTCACTTTATCGCCTGTATGGTCAGAAGATACAATTGGATATGTTTAAATGATGATGGTTACCATTTCAGGGTAGTGAGCAACAGAATTTCAAACACATTTTCTGACAATTTAGTAGGCTACATACTGGAAGCATACATTCGATATAGTATTTGTTTTGCAGATCATTCCTATGTTTGGTTGGGCCTTGTGTGTCATTTAGCACCTGCAATGACAATACATTTTAATTTCTCCTTTGTATCACCAGGGTAGTCACATGTAGGCTGCTGTCTCTTTTTCAAATGACCCCGGGCCAAGAAAGCAACAATTTGTTAATTATGTAACCAGTAGCCTATTTATACTACAGATTGCCCACTGAATTCTATTTTTACCTCAGAGGTGTTCAACAGTATGATAGTGGTTGCAATGTCCAGGCAGGACAGTGGAAGGGAACGGGGGAAGTGGTGTGTGTGTGTGCTGACAATGTTGACAATGTTGTCAGTGTTGCAACTGTACACTGCACCTTGAGGTCTTTTGTTTATTTTTTTGCTGCTTTTTTGTCCTCTTCTTTACTCTTTGAAGGACAATGCTATCAGTATTGCAACTGTACACTGTGCCTTACCCTGTTCTTGTTTGAATTGCTCCTTGTAAGTCGCTTTGAACAAAGGCGTCTGCTAAATACCAATGTAATGTAATGTAATGTAATGTAATGTGCTAATGTGTGTTCTCTCCTCTCCCGACTCCCTCATCTCCCCTTTCCCTCCTCTCATCTGCTCTCTCCTCTACCTCCTCTTTTCTTTTTTCTCTCTTCTCTCCTGTGTCCTCTCCCCTTTCCCTTCTCTCTGCTCTGCTCTCCTCTCCTCTCCCCTCTTATCTCTCGTATCTCCTCTCCTCTCCTCTCCTCTCCTCTCCTCTCCTCTCCTCCACTCTCCTCTCCTTTCCTCTCCTCTCCTCTCCTATCCTGCCCTCCCCTCTCCTCTCTCTCCTTTCCTCTCCTATCCTCTCCTCTCATCTCCTCCTTCTCTCCTCTCCTCTCCTCTCCTCTCTCCTCTCTACTCTCCTCTCTTCTCCTCTCCTCTCCTCTCCTCTCCTCTCATCTCCTCCTTCTCTCCTCTCCTCTCCTCTCCTCTCCTCTCCTCTCCTCTCCTCTCCTCTCCTCTCCTCTGTCCTCTCTCCTCTCCTACAGGGTGACAATGGTGAGAAGGGACCTGAGGGAGCCCCCGGCAAAGACGGTGCAAGAGTGAGTGTCTGCCCACCTGCTTCTGCTTCTGCCATCCACCTGACTGTCATGCACTGTCATACCTGCACTCCTCATTACCAGTGGGACTTACCCTTACTCACACACACACACACACACACACACACTCACACACACACACGCACACACACACACACACACACACACACACACACACACACACACACACACACACACACACACACACACACACACACACACACACACACACACACACACACACACACACACACACACACACACACACACACACACACACACACACACACACACACACACAGGCAGGTAGATATTAAAATCTACCAGTCACAAGCCATTTTTACCATTCAAAGTCACTGGTGGGTTGAAACATTTACCCGTCAGTCCTGAAATTTACCTGTCCTTGACGGGTGGACGGGTGCTTATTTCCAACCCTGACACACACACACATTTAACACAGTTGCATGCACATGCTAACAGTTGCATAGCTGTATGCGGTACACATACACGGTACACAGCTGCACACATACTAACACTCACATAGATACATACAGTACCTATACACAGATATATTATACATTTCATACTCATACATTTTAACACCCACATGCCCACCAACCTGCCTACACAAATTCAATTTCAGCTGAGACAGGTTGGTGTAAAACTATTTCGCTCATCTACTGTATATTACATTTATTATAAGCCCTCAAACGCTTCTCGAGCCATCACTTCCAAATCCCAGTTTATATCTACCGTGAACTTAATCCCAAGAAGATGACTTCAAATACATAAGATCTGAAATGAAATCAAAGAGACAACAACAGTGGTGGAAATGTTATTCCAAAAATAGATTTTTTTTCTTGAGCTAATCCCTCTATTATGGACTTCAATTCTCTCTCCCTCCCTCTCTCTCTCTCTCTCTCTCTCTCTCTCTCTCTCTCTCTCTCTCTGACAGGGTTTGACCGGCCCCATCGGACCTCCTGGCCCAGGTGGACCTAACGGCGAGAAGGTGAGAGAGCTGCGTTCTGATTTTTAAAAAAAGGCGCCGGCTTGATTTTCCAGGCTCATTGTACACGTGGGATTTTGTTTCCTCGCTTTAATGTTGTTTCCTGTGCGCTTGTGGGATAAACCTGTCTTTCATCCCCTCTTATCTATCTCCAGCCGCTGCTCCTCTAAGATTTTCATTTTCCTTATCGCTCTCTCCTTTTCACTCCTTTTCACTCTCTCTCTCTCTCTTTCTCATCTTTTCTCTCACAACTGACTTTAATCTTGCTTTCTCATGGCCCTGCTCACTGCTCACTCTGACTGTGTGTGTTTGCTCTCTTCTCCAGGGAGAAACTGGCCCTGCTGGACCCTCTGGATCTGCTGGTACCCGTGGTGGTCCTGTAAGTACATCACACACACACACGGCCACTTAAACTGCCGACTCGCACAGACCACTCACATACTGAACCAACTCTCAGAGACACACATTGAATGTGCTCCCATGCAGGGCTTGACACTGGTATCTGCCAACCGGCCAAATGCTGGTAAAACTTGACTGTGGCTAGTAACAATTTCAGTCTCACTAGCCACTTTGACCGGTATCTTTGGTGTGACAAATCACAGTAGTTGAATCAATTGTTTGTATTTCTATACAAGAATATTCTAAAGAAAGACATGGACTACAAAACTCTTGCTAGCAGAAAGGCTAAATGGCTAGTGACTTGAGAGAACCACTAGCTACATTGGTGAGCAAAAAGGAATAAGCTGCCTGCCAAATTGGCTAGTGGGTGACACTGAAATGATCACTAGCCACAGTCAAGTTTTACCAGCGTTTGACTGGTTTGCAGGTGCCAGTGTCAAGCC
>NC_085870.1:8536008-8571008 GCF_034702125.1 Engraulis encrasicolus
AATTAGTAAATACCAAGCCCTTCGATGTCGACTAAACTGTGTCTTCGAAGACACTCTGGCGTCGGCGTAGAGTCATTATTGTAATTAGTTGTCATTAATTAATGCTGACAGTTGCACCCGCCACTCCATAAATCGAAGCTTATCATCGTCATCATCATCATCATCACCATCATCATCATCATGTATGGAGTGCATATGCAGGGAGGCCGTATGTGAGTCTGACTTTGTGTGACTCGGAACATCGTTATGGTTCACCCGTGTTCCTCTCTTGACGATCTTGGTGGTGGCTCCTGCCATCTCTCAGCCCAGCCCTGCCCTCTGTCTCTTGTGGCGTACGGTACTGCAGCGGTTCCCAAAATTTCTCCTTGCGCAACCCCTTGTACATTTCAATGTGGTTCGCGCACCCCCTACCCGAATGTTTTGCTGTACTTATGGCCACTCCAACATGTCTTCACTGCACAAATCATTGCACATTGTACAGAGTTATTTAGGGACTCCTCATTTCCAAAAGACTTGATGTTTCCTCAAGCATACAATTCACCATACAATTAAAAACGGTTTAATTTTCATTAATGCTGTATAAAACACACATATCCGCCATTGCTCAATTCAGCCACCCCCTTGTGGCAGGCCGCGCACCCCAGTTTGGGAAACCCTGCAGTACTGCATCAGGACCCCATCCATCAGGCACTTCCTCAGCGCCACTGTCTAATCCACAAGGCCGCGTCTACAGGGCCCCCAACAACCATAAATTATCCCATAATGATCCATGACGGCCTGTCACTTTCACTTTATTAGCTATTAATTTGATGCTCTGCTTGTCTCCCTGATTTCACAGTCACAGATAATGCTCTCATTCGGGGGCTTTTCATTCGCCAACAAACCGCTGTCGAATATCCAGACGAGACAAAAAACACACACATTGTCACTTTTGTGAGCACGGTTCTTGAATGTTGGAGAGCATTATGCAGATGTGATTCAATTACTCATATACCGCGCATTGAGCAGATATGATCACAGGTATTCATCCAGTCTTTATTTCTAATCGTCTGAGATCATGCCAGAGTCTGATCATCGCACAATGCAAGCTCTAGATGCTCAGCCATGTGTGAAATGGAGTATTGGCTGTTCAGCACAGGTGCTTTGAAAACTCACTCAAAACTAATCTCTGCTCCTCAGTCTTACAAGAACGCCATGACACTGATTATCACCTAGGATTTATTTTGAGTCGCTTCAAACTTTTTACTCTTTTTCTATTTCAGAAATAACATTAGTTCCACCTGAGTTGAGCTGTTTTTTTCTCTCCAGACATAAGCCCAGTAATCCCTAGGCCTAGCAGTTCAGAATTTGCCGGAGATGAAAGCAGGAAGTCATTTAGATTGTATTAAGCGCTACATGGCATCTGATGGACCTTCCAATGCTCCTGGTTCATGTTAGCGTTACTGGTTTCACCGGAGCATAGCTTAGAGTAGAGTAGAGTAGAGTAGAGTATCGTTTATTGATCCCAGGGGGAAATTAAGGTGTCAAGTAGCATACACACATACATAAATAAAGACATTGCCCACAAGACATAACACACATATTACACATAAAATAATCATATGTAGGCTATAAAATAATAAACTCTCTGCTCACTCTTTTGAGGGTCACCATCATCTCCAGATTGAATATCATCCGATTTATGAGGTCTCATTGGGACGTGGAGGGGTTGATTAGGCATTTAAATATTCCCAGCGACATTATCGTGTCAGAATTACGCCGCATCAATATTTCATTTTCAGTAACAGTACACTCTGCATTTACAGTATTAGCTCCTTCTAGCAACATACTGTATTATATTCGGTACATTACATTACATTGAAGATGTGCTTTTATCCAAAGCCATTTTGGAAGGTCTCTGACCGAAACCTCTGCTCTTAAATAAGCAAAAGGATTTAAGACTCCAGACATTTCACAGTGTATGCAGTCATATTATTCCATAATGTTGTTGTTTATTTATTATTATTTGTTTGTTATGACTTCAGGGTAACCCTGGACCTTCTGGTCCCGCTGGTCCCCCTGGTAAAGACGGACCCAAGGGTGTGCGCGGTGACGGCGGCCCCCCAGGAAGACAGGGAGACGCTGGGCTGCGTGGACCTGCTGGAGCCCCTGGCGAGAAGGGAGAGCCTGGAGAGGATGGTCCCGCTGTAAGTATCCTCTCCATGGTCTATGTCTATGGTCTTTGTCTTGTCTTCTCGCACACCAAAAAACAGTTGCAGCAGTTGTGGGGCAGACCACTAAACTAGTAGGACTACACAACAGTAACTTGTGACCAAAGTTGGGTATAGCCAAACACACATACACACATACACACGCGCGCACAGACACACACACACACACACACACACACACACACACACACACACACACACACACACACACACACACACACACACACACACACACACACACACACACACACACACACACACACACACACACACACACACACACACACACACAGTATCCATAGTTCCTGTGACACGGCACATTTCACAACCAAGTCGGTCTGGCGGTCTTGGTTTTAGAACTCAATGGACATCCATTGGGTGTAATATCATTGATGTGCGTCAGCGAGCTCTAATTCTTGGAATCACAGCGCATAGCTACTCCTGTTGAGTGGCATTTTTTTGTTGTTGCCCAAAGCCATTTCATAGACACACACCTTTGAGAAATTGGATCACTCGTCAGCTTGGCAAGACTATAAGCTTGAATGAACGCTATGGTCATGATAGCCAGTTGCAATAGCTTTGTCATCCCTTTTTTATCAAGATCTATATCTTTTTAAAAACTAAACATTCATGTTAACATCAATGCTGATTTGTGAAGGCACAGTTTTGGGTCACTGGCCTAAGCTGGTTCACATACTCTAATGTATTTCCGTTGTCAAGATCTTCCACTTTACAAAAAAAGAAGCAAGGAAAAAAAACAAAAGGGGAAAAACAGACGGAAACCATCAACACACACCAATACTTGTGGAGGATTACAACAGCATTCAATACATTCCATTTCCTGTGACTCGATACGGCTTTTTGTTAATCAAAGCCTCTTTTGTCACTCAGGCATCTGTCTGTCTCTGCTCTCCTCTGCCCAAACACCCTGACAGGCAGCTCTCATTATCCCCCACAACTCAGACAGACAAGACAAGAAAAGACAAGACAGGCAGGACGGCAACACAAATACAAGCCCAGCCAAGAGGGGACATGTATTATAGAGCTCTATTCCAACATGCAGTATATCCACTTTTATAAAATATGTTAAAAATATAGTGTTTCTATTGTGTTTATTACATATTACATTACATTTGGCAGACGCTTTTTAACCAAAGCGACTTACAATCGAGGACATCGAGGTTTATCAGCTAATATCAGTAAATCAGCGTTTTGATGTTTCAAATTGCTATGGGAATATAAAATAACAACATTCATTCAGTTCCAATTGCCTTAACGCTGACAACATTAATGGAAATTGTATTTAAATGCCTTTCATTGTGTTTTGGAAAAGACAATCATGTGCACTGTAGAATAGAGCAGCATACGTATGTCCTTCAGCACAGCATAACCATTAGTCCGATGATGATTACAGTTCTCTGGCTCTCTGTTTGAACTAGGGCTAATATATTCAAACACAAGAGTGCCCTCCCTGCTTCTGGATAAATAGATCATATTTAACCCAGTCTCAGGTGTCATCATGAATTCAATTATAGCTTTACAAGGCTGCGCGATGTGGTCCGAAGCGCAAGGCCATGGGCGTGTGTGTGTGTGTGTGTGTGTGTGTCTGTCTGTCTGTCTGTTTGTGTGTGTGTGTGTGTGTGTGTGTGCGTGCGTGTGTGTATGTGTGACGTACATGGCATAATGAATATTCAAAGGAGCAATAAAGCGAAAATTGAAAAGTAACGAGGGTGCATTGGACCATGAGAATAATGAGTAGAACGCTGGCTCTCGGCCCATGCTGAATGGATGTCTTCATTCGCCATCCTTGTTTTATTGCATTCGTTTCTTTAATTACTTGCTTTTCCTGTTGTAGGAGCCAGTGCCTTACAACAAAACAATATTTCATAAACCTTTTAAAATTATTCCTGAATGTATTGCCCAAGTGTTCAATCTTCTCAAGTTCCAGTGATTGTACCCCCCCTTTCTGCCCAGACGACCATTTGATAGTAATCAACTGTCAGCCATTGTGGTGCTTTGTTGATGAATTCTATTTCGCAGACTAAATCACCCTCCCTACCTACCTTATTTGCATAATATGAAAAAGGTTTATTGCACCTTGTCCCACACAAACATGCTTCAGCTTCAAGCTGTCCTCCGTGTGTACCTGCTGTTCAATTCTGATATTTAATATCACACCTTTCGCTCCCTCTCTTCATAGGGTCCCGACGGTCCTAATGGTCCTCAAGGTCTGGCTGGACAGCGTGGTATTGTGGGTCTTCCCGGACAGCGTGGTGAGAGAGGTTTCCCCGGCCTGCCCGGACCATCTGTAAGTGACAGTCACCAGCACCGCCCACCGCATCTTGCTGCTAGCCCTTTACAGTGTTGCCAGATTGGGCTGTTTCCCGCCCAATTGGGCTGTTTAGGATGGCAGTCTGCGGGTAAAACTGGCATTTTGCAGGAAAACCCGCCCAATTTCGCCCAAATAAATCAGTATAATTGGGCGGGATTTAGTGCTTCCAGGCGGGTTTTGAGCATTTTTTGGCTTGGAAATCATCAGCCTCATCTGGCAACCCTGTCCCTTTAGCAGATGACAAACTGCACCGCACGGAGCCAAGCCACCTCTTGTCATTCTAGTCCTCTTGCTACTACAGCTCTCGAAATTAAACACATTTATAACGTAATGGATAATCAATGAGAATAATCACACGTGGACAATGCCACACGATTACATCAATCAGACGTGTTAGGGTACTTATCGTGTAATCAATGATGATTTCCTGCTAGTGCTGCTTGGTGCATCCTCTGTTGTTCGCCAACTGATTTTCTATTCTCCTGTTGGAGGCTCTTCAGATGAGTCTCTCTCGCCAAAGGATTTAGCGCTCTTTTCTTCCTCGTACAGAGCTGTATTTGCCTTAGAACGACTGATGAAGTGATTGCGATTACTTCAAGTGATGATATGTCTTGTCCTGGCATGGTATAGAGAGAAAACGTAATTTCATTTTTCCTTGTATGTCTTGTGCATATGATGAAAGTGACGATAAAAGCGGACTTGACTTGACTTGATGTGTCCTCTTTCCTTGCAGGGTGAGCCCGGTAAGCAGGGAGCTCCTGGTGGCGGTGGAGACCGTGGACCCCCTGGCCCAGTTGGTCCCCCTGGCCTGACTGGCCCCGCTGGAGAGCCCGGCAGAGAGGTGCGTCTCAAAAGGCCCAATCCGACGCATGTCACTTGTTCACTCCATAGTGCACTTAACCCATTGTTTCCTGGAGCAACATATACGCTGCATTGAAGTTCTTGAGATTTGAGCTGTTTTATTAAAAATGTGGGTATGTTAGAGCTGAATGAACACTATGCTAGTGCAAAATGAGGATTCCAGATTTTAAATGTACCTTATTTCATGTTTGTATGTGCTTCGGAGGCTGAGATATTTATGATTTGATAGGTAGAGGGCACCCTTACCCAAAAAAGGGCTTAGGACAAAATGGGTTAATGTAACCCTATCCACTCATAATCCGCTGTTATAAGGGCGACGCCATTACTACTTGGATAGTAGTGGCTAGTGCTAAGTCATTTAGAAGGACTATGGGCAGTCTAACCCGAACTAGCAGACCGGAAATGCTGTGGGAGCACGACAATCATCGAAGTGGGTGGGGTCAGAAGGTGAAGTAGACCCTATTGGAGAGCCCTGCAGATATGGTTATCAAAATGCTGAATCGGAAAACCTTCACTTGTGAACTACATAGTGCACTTAGCAACTCACACCCTGTGGGAGAGCCCAATAGAGAGGTGAGTATCTAAGGTTGAATTAAAAAAATCCCTTATTCACTCTATGGCCTAGTGCAGTAATGTAACTAACACTCTGTTGGAAAGCCCCGAGAGAGGTGGATATCAAAAGGTGAATCCGAAAACATTCATTACGCATCGCACTTAGCAATGCAACTCGCGCTCTATGTAGAACACTATGTAGTGAATCGGTGGGATGATTTGGACACAGCCAAAGTGCAAGTCAAAGTCTTGTGTGCCACATCAGGACAGGACGTGTACAGAATTGACCCTCTTACCCGAAAGCGGAGTGACGCAAACAATACACGACATAAAAAAGTGGAAAATTGGGTTTCGTGGGCTCTAGGACCTTAGGGGCATGGCTGAGTACAAAGACAAGATGAAAAATAATGTAGCAATGTAATAGTCATATAAAAATAAATATTAATAGATGAAACTTCAAGGCACAGTCACTGTGAGAGGAGACATAAACACCCACACAGGCCAGCTGGTGTCCCTCTCCTTACTTCACCCTAGTCTCTGCTGCCTCTGAAGCTGTGCTCTGTTCTCTGGTAATTACCTGGAAAAATAACACAGAATCCGGGTCAGAATGCACTATTATTACAATGCTGTTGCTTAGTAATTAGAATATTATAAAATATTGTCCTTTTTCTTTATTTAATTTACAAATCTCCGGCAATGACCTGGAAAAATAACACAGAATCCGGGTCAGAATGCACTATTATTACAATTCTGTTGCTTAGTAATTAGAATATTATAAAATATTGTCCTTTTTCTTTTTCTAATTTACAATTCTCCATGCCTTTGCATTATGCTAGCATAGCTGGTCCTTTTATTGCTAGCCTGTCATTCTTGTCCTCAATTTTAGAATAGGTCCTACAGTTTGCCCGAGGAACACAGTTACATAATTACATTACATTTGGCAGATGCTTTTATCCAAAGCGACTTACAATCATAGACATAATCATAGCATACATCACTTGCAAATAGAAAGTACACAGGAAATATTCAGAACAATAAGTGCAATTGCCAAGTCGTACTTGTACTTGGCCTACACGCACCCACACAACTTGCCTTAGAGATAACTCGGGTCTGGGCCAGATCAGGCATTAGTGCAGTAGTCACAAAATAGAAGAGTCTTCACATGCTTCTTGAAGATTGAGAGAGATGGCCCTAGTCTTGCTGCCTCTGGAAGTTTGTTCCACCACTGAGGGACAATGACAGAGAACAGTCTTGACTGGGATCGCACTTCATGCTAGTCGACACACAAGGAAGAGACACATATTAAACTCATCAGTGTATATTAAATTTAATCGTCTGTTCTCTGTGTGTGTGTGTGTGTGTGTGTGTGTGTGTGTGTGTGTGTGTGTGTGTGTGTGTGTGTGTGTGTGTGTGTGTGTGTGTGTGTGTGTGTGTGTGTGTGTGTGTGTGTGTGTGTGTGTGTGTGTGTGTGTTTTTTTCCTTGACAGGGCAACCCTGGTTCTGATGGACCTCCAGGCAGAGATGGTTCCGCTGGAGTCAAGGTGAGAAATGCTAATTGTCGCCACATTAGCATTCAAAGAAGCTACACGGCTCCCTGCTTATTAGCCGCGCGCTGCGCTAACGAGATAATCAGCAGGAAATGACTTCATTCCTCTGTATTACAATAGATAAGGTGTCGGCTGCAGTGTGAAAGTCACATACTTAACTTCTCACCTTCATCCGTTGAATATTTAACATTTTCATATACTTTCCATATACTGGCTGCTATTAGATTACGCACAAATCAGTTTTGTTGCACATCTCAAACTTGCAAGTGCATTTGAAATTACCCAATTAAGTCGCATATCAGGAACCTATAGAAAAGTGCTGCACACTGGCCATTTCACAGTAAATGATTTGTTGGTTAACAACATTATAGTCATTCTGTCGCCATGTATCCTTTTCTGTTACTACGTATTTAACTGAATCCTTCAGATTTTTTTACAAGTCAAACGATACTGACAGTTATTGTGGTGAGCCGTCATGTTAGCGTGCTCGTCTGTTTTTTGATGTGGTCGTCGTGGCGTTGTGAGTGACATTTGTGATTTGTTCAGGGTGACCGTGGTAACACAGGCCCTGCTGGCGCTCCCGGAGCCCCAGGTGCCACGGGAGCCCCCGGACCCGTCGGCCCCACCGGCAAACAGGGAGACAGAGGAGAGGCGGTGAGTAGAGCGTGCGCGCGCACACACACACACACACGCACACACACACACACACACACACACACACACACACACACACACACACACACACACAGGGAAACATAAAGATACGGAGAGAGAGAGAGAGAGAGAGAGAGAGAGAGAGAGAGAGCACATGCACACCAAGGTTATTTTCCAAGGCAAGCAATTATTGTCCAAAATGTGCACACACACACACACACACACACACACACACACACACATACACACTCACAGACTGCACTATTGATCGAATCACACAAATGCTGCACAGTGCACACCTATCTTAATAGCAGCACAGAAAGGTGTATCAGTAATACGAAGCTAGACAGACAAACAGACACACAGACAGGCGAGCAGAAAGACAAACAGACATTATCAATCCAAGCGAACTCGCACACAGACACTGCACACAGTGCACATAGCAGATCAGTCCACAATACAGAAATGTGAACTAGAAATACGAATACAGACAAATGCATGTACATAGACAGACAGGCGAGCAGAAAGGCAAACAGAGATTATCAATCCAAGCAAGCAAACTCGCAAACAAACACTGTACACAGTGCAGTGCACACATATCAGTCTGAAATCCAAGAATGTGTATTTTAGAAATTCAAAAAAGAGATATGCAGATTGACAAACAGATGATACACGCACAAATACAGGCATGTGGAAAGACAGACAGACGGCCACTGCACTTTTAAATCCAAACTCCCAAACAAAATGCTGCAGAGTCAGACAGTGCAACACATATCAGTCTGCAGCCCTGACAGAACCAGAGGCTCTGTTGATGCAGTTAGGGACCCTGGGACCCAGGACAAATCAGGCGTGTGCTGGGGTGGCTATTACATTTCTAGGCCTGGATCTGGGCTGATGATGGAGGATAACAGACATGGAAACAGACTTTTGTAGGTTGGAGAGAGACAGGGAGAGAGAGAGGAGAGGGGATGGAGAGGAGAGGAGAGGAGAGGAGGGAGGTGGATGGAGTCACACAGATGCAGGGGCAATCAATGAAAAAAAATCGCACCTAACAAGGCAGCAGTCTTGACGTAATAGCGGTAGTTTTGAAGCAGTCCCCACAAAATGGTCGGAAGAGTCATGAAGCAGCAGCAGATTTAATGGTGTTGTGCGTCCATTAAAATGAATAACAGTACTTGCTCCGCTCTTCAGGTAGCACACAGAATATAAAAATATAATCGAGCAGTACCCTGAAGAAGGCTTGTGCCGAAATTCGTGGGTCTCTGCTCCCATGTTTTTAAACTTATTAGCCATGTTTCAATAAAGGCTTTTAAATATTTTTTCCACCAGAAGAGTGCCTTGGACTCCCCTTTTTTGACAAGATATTGTTTTTTCGCCAACACCAAAGAGCACCTTCAAGATTTTTTCTGAACAATTCCCTGAGCACTTCAGATTTTCTCTTCACTTGATAAAAATATATGTCATTAAACATGAATGGTACCATGATACACTATGATTGGTGCTCCAGACTATGAGAGCAATTGTGTACAGTATGTTGAGATCAAATGAGTGTTTTTGTTATACAGTATGTGCTTGTGTGCGACGTGTCCTGTGTTTGAACCAGGCTATTTCTGATCCTTATTTGTAGGGTCCCCAAGGGCCTTCCGGACCCTCTGGACCTGCTGGAGCCAGAGGCATGGCTGTGAGTAACCTGCTCAATCACAAACCTTTTTGATGTACTTTGTACACACACACACACAAACACACAAACACGCACGCACGCACACACACACACATGCGCGCACACACACACACACACACACACACACACACACACACACACACACACACACACACACACACACACACACACACACACACACACACACACACACACACACACACACACACACACGCACGCACACACATAAACACACACACGCACACACCCAAACAGTGTGTTTCTGCAGATGCTGCTGCGATATTAAAGTGCACTCTCTTGTGTTATTGACCAGGAGTCTGTGGAGCGGTGACCTATATAGCAAACACCCCTGCCTTGCCAACAAAACATATTGAAGAATTATACTGTACCTGCATGAGTACAGGGACTGTCTTGGTCGATGGCATAGCCCATATATACTTCTGTAAACCAATGCTTTTAGGTGTTTTTTTATATTTATGTTAACAAATAAATATAGTTACATAAACATTGTTACAATCTTAACATGTTTTCATATTAACCTGCTCTATTGAATTTGTATCCCTCCCAGGAAGCCAATGATTCTCATGCCTGTCTTATTTTTATGAAAGCACAAAAGCACAAAAACTCTGTTACGTAAAGCCATTAACACATTGCCATGTTGAAGGATGTGACATCCATGTGCTGTTTCCGCCATCCTGCAGGGGCCCCAAGGACCTCGCGGAGACAAGGGAGAGGCCGGCGAGGGTGGCGAGAGGGGACAGAAGGGACACCGTGGATTCACCGGTCTGCAGGGTCTGCCCGGACCTCCCGTAAGTGGCATTTTCCCGTCTTGTACACCTTCTCTCTCTCTCTCTCTCTCTCTCTCTCTCTCTCTCTGTCTCCTCACTGTTCTTCAGCTAACTCCACCGGGGTTGCGTTATATATATAAAATATATAAAATATTTAAAGCTAACTGACCCAGTGTGGCCATGGAGTGGGAAACAGCGATAGATCCACCAGGCAATATATAGATAAATAGAGAGACATAGCATTAGCTAGAACAAACACATGTGTACTGAATTATATATGACTTTCAGTATGTGCAATATGCTTCACAGTCCTCAAATCAGATTTGTGTAGCTGCGAAAGTGTTGGAAAGAGATGGATGGATGATTGGATTGAACTGGTATTGTTCTATTGTCTTTTATTCTCGTTCTCAATCTGTTCATCTTTCATCTTCCCCCCAACAGGGTCAGGCTGGAGACCAGGGTGCTACTGGACCTTCCGGACCTGCTGGAGCAAGAGTAAGTTCAAAATTCATATTTTTCTACACAGTAGAAGTGTTAATGCAACACTAACAGAGTCGATTTAACACCTTCTAGAGTTTATTGGGTCCCCGAGTACTCTCTAATAGGGCTTTCAGGCCGACCAGAACGGAGCTGGAGCCGGTGCCCACACCAGTTACGTTCAGCACTAAAGTGCTTATCTGCGAACCGCCCGTGTTCATACCGGGCTCTGAACTTTTCCTGCACGTGACTGTGTTACCCGGATGAACCTACTGACTGGCACGCTGTCGTCACGGTTCGCGGAGAAAAACCTAGTATTTTGCGGTTCGCATTGCGAACCAACTTTCTGGTTCGCGAACGCAAATATCTCTGGCATGAACACAACGGCCGGTTCGCGATTAGGTGCGGGAACGGGCTCCAGCACGGTTCTCAGTCGGCCTGAACGCGCTCTAAGTGTTGAATTAACACTGCATTTTTTACTGTGGATACCTGGCACCATCACAAAATACTTTCAACCCTCTGTTCCCTTGAGTGTTAAGTACATGTGTTAACTTATGATTGCTCCCCCGAATAGGGACCCGCTGGACCAGTCGGTCCATCTGGAAAGGACGGCGCCAATGGACTCCCCGGACCCATCGGACCCCCTGGACCTCGTGGACGTTCTGGCGAGACTGGTCCCTCTGTAAGTTTTTTTTTTACTGTCGTCTGTGCCAGAATTAGAATCAGGCTGATGATACACCAGCAAAATGTTCAGCAGTGACACTTTACGTAGTCAGTAGCTGTCTGATTACTAATCCCAAATATGTCAGCAGCTCAGCCCAATACTGTAAGTTGGTGAAAATGCTATTTGTCAGAGTTCTGAAGATATTACCAAAAGGGCAGTGACCAGGTCTTACTTAAAATTCTCAGCTATGTCATATAAATGATATGATGTAGATTCCAGCCATCAGTGAATCAAACAGGCTTAAAGACCTTAAAAGCATCATAACCCAAACATCATCATTCCCTTCATCATCTCTACTTCTTCCCCACCATCTCCCATCCTCCCATCCTCCTACCTCGGGGTCCTCTGAGGTAGGCAAAGTACAATTGACTTAAGGCCCTTTTCCACTGCCGATTTTCTGGTACGCGCGTCTCGGCCTGTCAAGCTGTAGGCCTACCAGAAAACTGGCAGTGGAAAAGAGCCTTTAGCTTGTTTAATAACTAGGCCCAAAAGCATCACAAGCCAAATATCATCTTCACTTGTGTCTTCCCTTGCCCTCATTTTCCCACCAGCCCTAACTCTGAGGTAGATGAGGTTGACTTTACTTCCCTAATTTAGTAACAGACTCAAAAAGCATCATGATGACTCAAACATTATCAATTTCTCTCCTTTCCTCCTCCTCCTTCCCTCCCATACAATCCCCGATCCCTTTCTCTACTTCAGGGTCCTCCCGGTAACTCCGGACCCCCTGGTCCTCCCGGTCCCCCAGGCCCTGGCATCGACATGTCCGCCTTCGCCGGCCTCGGCCAGCCCGAGAAGTCCCCCGATCCCATGAGGTACATGCGCGCCGACCAGGCGGCCGGAGGCCTGCGCCAGCACGACGCCGAGGTGGACGCCACGCTCAAGTCCCTCAACAGCCAGATCGAGAACATCCGCAGCCCCGAGGGCTCCAAGAAGAACCCCGCCCGCACCTGCCGCGACCTCAAGCTCTGCCACCCCGACTGGAAGAGCGGTGAGTTGTGGGGTGGGGTTGGTAGTGCACCTTGCCAAACTCAAACTATGTCATAGATGTGTACTCATACTACGAGTGGGTAACAACAGTGTAAGGCAATTGACCAGTGAGGTAGAAAAAAGGGGTGCTTAATATAAAGAGGGTGAATAAAATATTGAGGTCTGTAGGCCTTCATGCTGTGGAATTTGCAGTGTTGAATGTTTGAATTTGAATGTCTTGACAGCATCAGAATATCTTGTCAACCGAGTTTTTGGAAAATGCACATTTCACTAGTATGAGGTGAATATTCATCCCTTTGGCTCTTTTTCCGTTGTGCTCTGCAGGAGAGTACTGGATTGACCCCAACCAGGGTT
Organism: Engraulis encrasicolus; assembly: GCF_034702125.1. NCBI lineage: Eukaryota > Metazoa > Chordata > Actinopteri > Clupeiformes > Engraulidae > Engraulis > Engraulis encrasicolus. The sequence continues at coordinate 8,549,179 of NC_085870.1, forward strand.
GCACCGTTGACGCCATCAAGGTCTTCTGCAACATGGAGACTGGCGAGTCTTGCGTCCACCCCAAGCCCAACAGCATCCCACGCAAGAACTGGTGGTCCAGCAAGGGAGACCGCAAGCACGTCTGGTTCGGCGAGACCATGAACGGTGGTTTCCACGTAAGTCTGCCGCTCTCCACATTTCATCACACTTGGGAAGATTTCCACCATGTTGAATTTCCATTTTCCCATAGACAAATCTTGTGCAAGCTGGGAGAAGTCAGAGGCTTAAGGGCCGTACACACACGTCACTGCTAGTTACTCGCTCAGCGAATGAACTCAAGTCAAGTCAAGTCAAGTAGGTTTTATTGTCAATTTCTTTACATGCACTGGTCATACAAAGAATTTGAAATTACATTTCTTGCTTTCCCATACAGACATAGACTAATCTAGGTAAGGACATAGACAGTATAGACATAGACAGTACTTATACATGGACTTAAGACAGTATGGACATAGACAGTGCTCATACAGACATTTAAAGTGCAAGACTGGACAACAGAAGACTTGTAGAGGACATACATTAAGAGGTATTGTTGTGCTTTTGTGCTTTTCCTAAAAAAGTCCTTTATAGCGTTCTGACATGGTAATAGTAGCATTTTGAAGAAAAATAAATATTAAAAAGGTCTGTCAAGTACACCAGCAGCAGTGTGTGTGTGTGTGTGTGTGTGTGTGTGTGTGTGTGTGTGTGTGTGTGTGTGTGTGTGTGTGTGTGTGTGTGTATAGAATGTATAGAATGTCAATGTGTTCCAGCGAGACTAGCAGGCGAGTAGGCGAGTACTGCACAAGCGATGCGATGCGATGTGGGCGGATCCCGAGTTGAAAATATTTTATCTTCGAGCGAGGCGAGAAAGCGAGTAACCAATTGGAAGGCAGAGTTCGGTACTTCTCGCCTGTTCATTGGCAGTTAAAGCCGCGGGAACTTTCAGCGAACGTTCCATGAAAGAGAGGCGAGTAGACGAGCAAGCGAGAAGCTAGTAAATAGCAGCGATGTGTGTGTACGGCCCTTTAGTGCATTACTGAAATAGCAGCTATAGTATCCTGCACCTGTCTAAAGGGCCTTTTCCACATACAACCTGGCCATGTCGTGCTGCGTCGTGTCGAGCGGAGTGGTGTTGTTAACTCAGCCTGGTTTGTGTTTCCATTACAAACCATGTTACCCGAGGATGGTTAGAGTTACATTTTTGGTGTTGTCATGTAGCATTACTTTATGTTGGCTAGTTTACTAACGTAATAATGCCGACAGATATCTGATCCATGGAAGTAGGCTATACATAGTTTGAGCGACATCATATGTGGATGCTACAATGTTGATTTCTACCTTCGATTTAAATATCAAAGTAATAAAGTGTCAAACTAAAGAGAGGTCGAAGGTAGTTGATTGGGTGGCCGGTATAATTGTGTTTTGATTCACCGGCAGTGACATTACCGGCTCTGGGGTCCGTTTCTCGAAAGCGCCTTTGCTATCGTCGTTAGCAAAGTCCTTCGTACGAGCGACTCAACTCTCTCTCGACAGCGACACTCACCACTAAATCCAAGGGAACGGTTAGACGGTCTTAAGACGGTCTTAAGACGGTTAACAACGACAATAATCGAGAAACGGACCCCAGCTCAGTTCAGCCAGCCAACAAAGACGAGGGCTGGTTTCTGAGCTGTGCCGTGCCATGCTTGCTAATCGAAACACAATAAACGGCGGCCAAACTGTGCCGTGTCGAGCTGTACCGGGTAGAAAATGGGCAGTTGGAAAAGGGCCTACAGCAGGACTATTCAAATGGCGGCCCTGGGGCCAGATGCGGTTCTGGCCCCCCACAAGCCCCTTGAAATACAGAATCGTTTTTAGAGATAAAATGATGGGTTCCGTATCGAGCTGAAACTAGACACGGGACGTTAAAATGCAAGAAATTACATTTAAGAAATGCAAAACTTTATGGGGGAGGACCCCCAGACCCCCCACTTCAATGAAGTGTCCCAGATTTTTTTCATTGGCAGTCGGCAACCATAACAACCATCGCCCCTTTACTGGGACGAATTTGAAAAACTGGCCCTTGTTGACATTTAATTGAATACCCCTGGCCTACAGTATAATGTCCAACAATGTTCTGATGCCCACTCTCTGCTCTTCCTCTTCCTCCACTCCGCGCTCCACTCTACCCCCTACAGTTCAGCTATGGCGATAACACCCTGGCCGCCAACACCGCCAGCATCCAGATGACCTTCCTGAGGCTGCTGTCCACCGAGGCCTCCCAGAACCTCACCTACCACTGCAAGAACAGCGTGGCCTACATGGACGGGGCCACGGGCAACCTCAAGAAGGCCGTACTGCTGCAGGGCTCCAACGACGTGGAGATCCGCGCCGAGGGCAACAGCCGCTTCACCTACAGCGTGCTGGAGGACGGATGCACGGTGAGGAGGATTACATACAATCACACACACACACACACACACGCAAACATTTAGATGTAGAGAGGCTGACAGACAGACACACACAGAACAGCATACAGTTTGACATACAGCGTGCTGGAGGACGGATGCACAGTGAGGAGGATTACATACACTCACACACACACACAATTTTTAAAATCTTTTTGAGGACACAAAAAACACAACAATTTTTACTCTTTATAGGCTTCAAACCTATAATAAGACGTAATAAACTAATCTTGAATCTTGACACACATGCAAACATTTAGATATAGACAGGCAGACAGATAGACACACACACACACACACACACACACAGCACAACATACAGCTTCACATACAATGTGCTGGAGGACAGCTGCACATTGAGGGGAATAGATACTCGGACAGACACACAGACACGCACATACTCACTCACGCATACAAACACACACACACACATGCACACAGCCAAACACACACAGTTACTGATTCACGCATACATACCCACACAAACACATATAAAGTATATGTACTCACATACCATGCACATAACCTACACTATTGTTTACAAATTAAGCGTCCACAACATGACCTTTATTTCCTTCCCCGGATAAATTGAGTACTCCTTCTGTGCTCTCCATTGGCCCCCACACATTCATTCATTTATAGCATATGAGCACCGTGGCCAAACCCCATGGGGCCGAGATAATTACAGGCTGGAGATTTACCGTACATAGGTCTGGCTATTCTCGTTCATGTAATTGAAAAGGGACCAAGACTGCTCCACAATGACCTAACACTGTTTTTGTTCTTGTTGTTGTTTTGTTTCCCCTCTCTCTCCCTGGCGCCAACAGAAACACACAGGCCAGTGGGGCAAGACAGTGATCGAGTACAGATCGCAGAAGACCTCTCGTCTGCCCATCGTGGACATTGCGCCCATGGACATCGGTGGACCCAACCAGGAGTTTGGCGTTGACGTCGGAGCTGTCTGCTTCTTGTAAAAAAAAAGAGAGAGGCACGGCAAACATGAGACAAAGAATATTAAAAACGTGAGAGGAAAAACACTCCAAAAAAAATGACAGAACGAAAGAAATAAAAAAGAAAGAACGGAACAAGGAAAAAAAATTAAAGATCAAGACACGTTTTTTGATTAAAAACGGGACTCTTTTTTTTCTAAGTAAAAAAAGTGCTTTCCAAGTCGTACTCCTAGGATATATGCACTGAAAGGCACCGGCAATATTCATCTGTGATTTCCTCCCAAAACAAAAAAAAGACCACCTTTCTTATAAAAAAAGAGATATCACTTCATATCCCAAACCAAGCCCCAAACCAACCAGCCACAACCCCCCAAATCATAAAGCCCCGATGTCCCCGACCCGATCCGTTGCACGGCCCTCCACTCTACCCCCCCACAAGGGCTGACCTCCCCTCTCCAGCAAGATGGAACCATGACGGCGGGGAAGGAAGAGGCAAACAACAAAAGAAGCCAAAGTCTACGAAGCAAGAAAACTATCGCATGTCTTGTTTTTTTTTTCTTTTTTAATTTATTTATTGTTGAGGTGTGGGCCCCTTGTGTCGCCAGGAACAGGGCACGACCGTTTTGTCGTTGCCCAAGACCGAAGGCCGCCTTCACGATAGGACGCAGCCAGCTTTCAGTCACCCCTTCCCCCCATACCTCTCTTTCTCTCTCTGGTCTGCGCACCACCCCCCCCCCCCCCCCCCCCCCCCCCCCCCCCCCCCCCCCCCCCCCCCCCCCCCCCCCCCTCTCTCCAGTCTTTCCTCTCACTCTCTGTGTCACCCATGCATGTGTTGACCTACCCCCCCCCAAAACCAAGCCAAACTCAACCAGTGTACTTACTAAGAGCAGGTGTTCTGACATCAACCACCACAGTGTGTATGGATTACTGTGTATAAGAATAAAAATCAATGGTGCTATTGTTGTAAAACAGTCTGTATTTTTTAACAGCCAGATACTGATTATATATTATACCTGTATATATGTATATATATGTATATGTGTATACATATATATACAGCTTTGTTTACTTTGTTTCTTGGTTTAGAAAGCACAATTGAAGGTGGAATTTTCTCCAGCTTGAAACCTGCTTTCTTCACTTTTTGATTGCCCTGATTAGAAACTATTTTTTTTTTCAGTTCGCTTATCCCAGAAACCCTTTTGATTTGAAGATCTCCCCAGTCAATAGGCTATATTGGATATTGTTTTTTTCCCTTTGTTTTCTTTTTTGTTTTTCCTTTTTTGTTTAAATAGTAATCGTTTAAAGCTACCTCACACTGAGATTTAAATCAAACTACAAAAAAGTAAAGCCTTGAAAGTATCCAGAGTAGCTCTTTGGAGCTCGGCGAGAGGGAGAGAGATATTACGCCAAGAGTAGCCACACACCTCTGGCCTGTGCTGTGAGGTTTCCTTTTGTACTTTTTGCAGTTTTGCAACAAACACCCCCCTCCTCCAAAAAAAAACACCCTCGATTCCCCCTATGCTTCCTCACTTCTTCCCCTAGAAGCCTCGTAAATGCCCACCTACCCCCACCCCCTCCCTCCCTCTCCCATCCCCCCTCACTTCAGCGACACCCCCTGCTTTGGCATATAGAGGGCACGTTTGAACTGCAACATGCCACCCAGTAACGTGCCCGTCAAACAGCCCCTGTGCAGTACAGTAGCCTCACTCCCAGTCTGAAAGCACACACTAAACCTTCTCCAGGGTGCTCAGACACAGGCCCGAGAAGGGGGTGATCACATGTGGTGAGGGCGTGTGTAGTTATTGTTATTAATAGTTTTATTAATAACAATAACGTTAATATTATTATGGTCATGATCATGTTTTTTTTTATTTTGCCTTTTTTTTGTTTTGTTTTGTTTTTTGTTACGGTTTTAATAAATGTAAATTCGAAATAAAAGGAAAAACAAGTAACGGACTGAAGTCACTTCTGTACTTTCTACTTTTCTATGAGTTTGGACCCGTTTCCAGGGCAGAGTGTGTGGTATGGGAAGTGGCAGAAGCTTTTATTCCCTCCTCATAGGTTTTTTTATTATCATTATTTTTCCTTTCCTCAACCCCCCATGTTGGTATTCTCCACCACTAGTAGGCAGATAAACAGACCGACAGACAGACAGACGGACTGGCAGATATCCAGACATGGAGGGCAGGTGATGGGAGCTGATGACCTCTCCTGGTGCAGCTCCTCCACCTGTGCTTCTGTAGTGTAGACTGTAGCAGTGTCAGGAAGGACGCATCCTAATCTGAGGTAATCACTAGTCCTCAAGCGCCACACATATGCAGGCTAGCACAAGCAATGTTGAGCCCTTTTTTATTGATACAATTATTATTTTTTTGTTACTTTTGTTATGTGTTTTTTTGTTTTGTTTATGGGGAACCAAAGTTTTGTTGTTTATTTTTAATCAAACAGGAACAGGAAAGAGTGGACAGATCTTCCAAAAACAAATATTTTGTATATGTAAGATACTTTCTTTTTCTACAATATTTTTTGTTTGTTTTTGGATACTTAGTTTTTAAGCATGGTAGAGTAGATATGGGAATCGTTGCCAGCCGTGATCAGCAATACTCTTGTTCATTGATTGTGATTTTTTTGTATCTTCTCTGTTCTCAATCTCCTTCATGGCCTTTCACCTTAGCAATAAAAGGTAGACTTATTTTGATGAATGAAACAGAGCTATGTTTGATTTTTATTGTTTTCCACTTTTGTTTTCTTTTTTGTTTTGTTTTGTTTTTGTGTTTTCGATTATTCCATTTAATTTATTCCATGAGAAACAATAAACAATATGTTTACTTTCACGTTTTAGAATCAATGTTTGCCACTTTAATCATATAACCTATGGGGTTTTTTTTACAAAGATGTAGTTTTGCGGTTGGGGTCTTTTGGGCATTACTTCTGGCATACTTATTCGTTGATGAAAGCATTATAATTAGATCACAGTCTAATTATAATATAATTATATGATTTATCAATAGCTGGATTCATATCAACATGGACACTTAAGTTGTATTTTCGTTGTTGAGAAGAACAGAGACAAAATATGTACAATAAATTGGATGGAATCCCCTTCCTCGTTTAAATAGTGGTATATTCAAACAGCAAATACAGCGTAATTTAAGGAAATGTTACAATGCTTCTGATTCAAAAGGTTGGATTGGAATTCTTTATTAGGAATCAAAAACATAGAAAGGGACTTTAGACACACACTTACACTGTTACACAGTAGTCAGGAGGATACACATCGTTACAGCTGATAGGTCCAACATTGACGAAATTGTCTAGGGAGACTTGTAGACAAAGCACGATGACACATGACATTAAACAAGAGGCTGTTTACTGAATTTCTCACTTTTTCACAATGACGAATGATGTCCATGTTTGAAGCGAACCAGGTAGCATAACCAACCAGCGGTTGAAAACCAGGAAGAAAACCATAGAAAACACATACCGTGTATATGTTTTATGGCAACTTATGCCTGCTTCGACTGCAATGAATCAAGGGTGTCTGTCCTCGGGAGAAAAAGGACAAATGGAGTACCTATGACAGATCTCCAGGCCATCATTGATCCTCTCCTGAAAACGTACACTATTTTACAAAATAACATCTCAGTAGAAATACTTGGCAGTTTTAATGTTTGATCTGGGATTTTTAAACACACTATGGCTGTGCTATCGGCACTGGTTGACTGTTGACTGTTAGAAATGGCCCACACACAGTGGTAATCATCAAATGCATCTTTTCCACTGCTGTTTTTCTGGTAAGCACTACAGCTCGACACAGCACAATTTGGCTGACACTTTATGCTTTTCGAATAGGCACGACACAGCTCAATCGTAAAGTAAAAAGTGGCGGCCGAGTTGCGCTGTAGGCCTACCAGAAAACCGGTAGTGGAAAAGAGGCAAAAAGCTTTTTCAGTGCTCCAGCATCTTTGGAGGTAATGGAACAAAGACCTTGCAGTGAAGTTATGCAACACAGTTCCTGTTTATATTGTATTCCACTGAAGAAGCGCTGCTTTTTCACATTTGTGCTGGCAGTGGTTTCAAGGTTGTTAGCAATAGAGAGATCTCTGGACAGCGGAACCTGGCTGTGAATCTTATTCACCACCTCCATTACGCTGGTAATTCAAGGTTGTAGAGCAGAGAATATAATATATATAATAATATATAATAATATATAATATCACCCCCGGGGGTCGTTCTATACCACGCACACATTCTCTCTCTCTCTCTCTCTCTCTCTCTCTCTCTCTCTCCCTCTCTTTCACGCTCCCTCTCTCACTCTCTCACTCTGTCTCTCTTTCACTCTCTCACTCTCTCACTCTCTCACTCTCTCTCTCTCTCCCTCTCTCTCTCACTCTCTCTCCCTACTCTCACTCTCACACACTCCTCTCACTCTCACACACTCTCTCTCTCACTCTCACACACACTCTCTCTCTCTCTCTCTTTCTCACACACACACACACACTCACTCACACACACACACACACACACACACACACACACACACACACACACACACACACACACACACACACACACACACACACACACACACACACACACACACACACACACACACACACACACACACAAAAGGGGTCTAATTTAATTTGTAGCACTGTGGAGCTTAATTATTTAACTCCTTCTAAATCGGGGAGTCATTTCTCTTGTCCCTTAGACCAGTGGTTCCCAACCTATGGGTCGGGACCCCCCTTATGGGTCGCCAAAGATCCACAGGGGGTCGCGGAGCCCTCTTGATTTTAAGGGGTTTCGTTTTAAATATATATAGCCCATGTTGAATAAAAGACAAAGCATTTAACTAATAAATGCATAGACACAACAAATTGTAAGTGCTACATTAAACATTTATTCTATATTTGACCAAAGACGAATTGAGGAATAAAATAACTAAAATAAGTTTTCGCAGGAAAAGGAGGGCATCTTGTGACTCTGTCTCGTGCGGGCGCTCGCGTGGTTGGGTCACCAAAGCTTACAATAGTAAAAACATGGGTCCCTTAAGAAAAAGGTTGGGAACCACTGCCTTAGACAGTAGTATTTTGTAAGGGGCCAAGCACAGAAGGACATTGTCACAACGCGTGCACTCGCACGCACACACACACACACGCACATGCAAGCACACACATCTGCAAATAGCCTGTCCCTGCAGACAGGCAGTGGACAACAAGGGGGAGGGAGGGGGGGGGGGCATTTTCAGCTGCACCTGACATTCAAGGACATACTAAATGCACTTTCACAATTGTTAACTGAAAAACCTGGATGTGGCCATGACTGTAGCTGTTGGTCCTTAATCATTTGAGGAATGGCGCATCTCAAATCTAAATCTAACCTTGCTCTTGGCAGATGAGTGGTTCTGCCTTGCACCACACAGGGCACTCTTCAACCGCTGATTGCTGGAAACTTCTGTCACTCAAAAATTGTGCTCACGTGGTTGGCTGCTTACCATCTTTCCCCTCCTCACAGCACGGATGTTTGTAAACGGGAAACCTATGTATGGGAGGAGATGTGTTTCAGAAGGCCATCCAGTCTGGAGACCGAAAATACGCTTGCCACCAATGCATGACTTCAAAACCTGTCTCTGTTCATCTTGTATAGGCGGGAATATGTGGTACGATAGGTCAAACAACACAGTTGGGTCAAAGACGTCCAACATTTCCTTCAGTGCAACGGATACCTTTGCTTACTGTAAATGCAAAAATTGAAAATGAAATTATTTTTTTGGCTTAGCTTTCATGCATTCACTTTTCAAAAAATAGTTTTGAAATGTCATGTTTTTCACAGTTACAGTAAGCAAAAGCATCTGTTAGCACTGAAGGACAGTGCCATGTTGGACATCTTTTACCCAGTTACAGTATAATTCCAGTAATTTTAAATTGTTTCCAGCCACTTCTCCGTTACATCATATCAATGAAAATGTACGTGCTGCTGTCCTGGGCTGGCATTCTCAAAAGCGTCTTTGCTAACGATGGCAGCAAACGTCCTTCGTAAGATCAACTCAACTCTCTCTCGACAGTGATGTTCACCACTAAATCCAAGGGAATGGTGTTACGTCTTAAGACGATCTTAAGACGCTTAGCAACAACAACAATCGAGAAACGGACCCCTGATTGGCCAGTTTATTATGGTGAACAATTTGAACGTGTGGAGCTCACGGGCACCCCATGTGGAGCTTAGTGGGAACTACATTCATCTGGCGAGAGTCAGGTTACCTCAGATCAGGAGTTGGGGGTGAAAATTGGGCAGGACAAAGGCTGGATGACGGTTTGGAGTGAGGAGTCCGCACACTTGAAAATCCTTTTTTCTTGCGTGTTGGCAGGATGACACTTCAACCATTGTCTTCATCCGATCCTTTAAACTAAGGGGTGTAACGCGCTCAACTCAAACAAAGTGAACAACTGGGTGCTCATTCCTCGAGAATATATGAATTAACCACAAAACTTGGAGCGCTGTCCTGCTCTTTATTTATTTTATTTATTCATTTATTTATTTACCTCATCAGATCCTGCCATGCATATACACCAAAGGAAAAGGGATTTTAAGTGTGTGGATTCCTCACTCCAAACTTACCTCAGATTAGCACACATGTCTAATGAAGACCCTGACTGGTGGATTGAAACATTGTATGTTTAACATGAACCTTCAGATGGAGCTGCAGTGTGGTGCAGACTCCCACTCTCTGGTGCATCCATGCCCATGAACAGATTACATCCTGGGGTTAAAACAAACGAACATGCTCCCTTCAAATGTATGTAGCATTCCAGACGCATAAATATGCTATGCCGGTTATTAAAATAGCCAACTACGAAACAACCAACTGTCAATAAGACAAAATACAAATAAACAAACAAAAAAAACACCCATGGTAAATTATATAAATATAATTTGCTACAAATCTCTGCCAAGTTAAACATTGACAAAAACAAAATCATAGTACTGTGTGAGCCCTTGTGTATGACTCGGTTTTGTTGTCAAGTGTCACCACAGAAATCATAAAAGTTTCTTTCTGTTGTTCAAGTTTTTCTGCTGGTGGCAAAAGCTACATACGTATGTCCCCCAGACCTCTGTCCACACATGCACATACTCTGTTTTGTCTCTCTCTCTCACACGCACACGCACGCACGCACGCACACACACACACACACACACACACACACACACACACACACACACACACACACACACACACACACACACACACACACACACACACACACACACACACACACACACACACACACACACACACACACACTCTCTCTCTCTCTCTCTCTCTCTCTGTCTCTCTCTTAGACTTACACAAATGCAGATGCACCCACACACACACACACACACACACACACACAAATATACTGTATGCACACATGCACACACGCAAACAGCATGAGAGAAGTCACATAAACACAGACTCTCTCTCTCTCACACACACACACACACACACACACAGCATGAGATAAGTCACATAAGCACAGACTCTCCCTCTCACACGCACGCACACACACACACACACATGCACACACACACAGACATGTGCACGCACGTACGCACACGCACACACGCACACACACACACACACCACAAGTCTCCTCAGCCAGCCAACCAGCCAGCCAGCCAGTCATCATAGCAAGTGTCCCGGCCCGGTGCGGAGCGCGTGTCAGAACCCCGTGCTGAGCGTGTCGGTCTCAGTGGGGGCCTTGACGGGGCTGGGCAGGCTCTTCAGGTACTCCAGGTGTCGCCGGGCCTCGGCCTGGTTCTGCCGCACGTAGTACACCACGTAGACGATGACCATGAAGAACCAGACGAACATGGTGACCAGCATGGCCACGTCGGTGGTCTTGCGCTGCATGCTGCAGAAGTTGACGCCGGCGTCCAGCAGCTTGACCAGCGCGTGGCCGGCGTGGCTGCCGGCGGCCGGCTCCTCCCAGCGGCTGCCCTCGCCGGCCGAGCGCGCCGAGCTCTCGCACACGATGCCGTTGACCGTCTCGGCCTCCAGGTTGAGCGTCTGCATCAGCTCCTGCAGGCTGCAGTCGCAGTGCCAGGGGTTGTGGTAGAGGCGCGTCTTGGCGCGCGTGCCGCCGAACTCCTCGCGCGTGGCCTGCCGCAGCTGGTTGTGCGAGAGGTCCAGCAGGCGCAGCTCGGGGCTCAGGTGCCGCAGCGCGCCCGACGCCAGGCTCTCGATGCGGTTGTGCGACAGGTAGAGGTCCTGCAGGTGCAGCAGCTCGCTGAAGGCGTGCTCGGGCAGGCGGCGGATCAGGTTGCGCTCCAGGTGCAGCGAGACGGTGTCCGTGGGCAGGTCGTGGGGCACCTCGCGCAGCCCGGCGTCCACGCACAGCACCGTGCGGCTCTCCCACGCGCACTGGCAGCCGTCGGGACACTGGCCGCGCGCCTGCTCCCCCCACAGCCAGGTGGCGCACAGCAGGGCGCACAGCCAGCCGCCCGCGAACCCACCTCCACCACCGCCACCTCCCCAACCTCCTCCTCCTCCTCCTCCTCCCCAACCCCCTGCTCCTCCTGCTCCTGCTCCTGCTCCTGTACCCATCCTCCTCCAGACGGCGCCCATCGCCTCCTCATAGCCACCAGCACCTGCTACATCCAGAGGGGAGAGGCTCGCGCAGCCTAAAGAAACAGACAGGGACAGAGTAGGAAGGAAAACGAGAGAGTGTGAGAAAGAAATAACGAAAGGAATGGAGAGGGAGCGAGTGAGGGAAGAGAGAAAGAAAATTGATAGAGGGAAAGAAAGAAAGAAAGAAAGAAAGAAAGAAAGAAAGAAAGAAAGAAAGAAAGAAAGAAAGAAAGAAAGAAAGCGAGGGAGGAATAGAAAAAGAGAAAGAGAAAGAAACAAAGGGTGGAGCCAGTCAGGAGAGAGAGTGAGGCAGAGAGCGAAAGGTGGCAAGGGGAGGTGGAAAGGGTGAAAAGAGACAGAGATGGAGTGAGACAGCCAGAGGCAATGGAAAGTGTGAGACGAACGGCAAGTGATAAAGAAGAGCAGCAGACCCAGAAAAGAGAGTGATAGGGAGGATGTGAGAGAAGGATGCAGGGTGGAGGAACAGGACAAAAGAATCAACAGAGAAGGAGCACGAGGGACAGTGAAAAATGAAGAGAGAATAGGAAAACAAAGAGGCAGAGAGAATGAGAGATGTAGAAAGGGAGAGAAAAGAAAGGACGATGGAAGGACAGAGACAGAGAGAGAGAGAGAAAGGGAGTGAGAAGCAGAGGAAGAGATAAGGAAAGAATGAGAGACTGAGAGTGAAAATGAAAGAGTGAGAAAATGAAATGAGAGAAGGAGCGTGAGAGAAAGAGGAAAAGAGAGCCAGAAAAACAGGGAGAGCGAAAGAAAGAGAGGAAGGTGGTGAGAACGAGAAGAAGAGAAAGAGATAAGGCAAGATGGAGAGAGAGTGAGAGAGAGCAAAAATGATGGACAGAAAGAAGGACAAGAGAGAGAAAATGAAATGAGACAGGGAGCACAAGGGAAAGAGAAATATAGGCAGAAAAACAGTGAGAGCGAGAGAGAGAGAGAGAGAGAGAGAGAGAGAGAGAGAGAGAGAGAGATAAGAAAAGGTTCAGCAGTTATTATAGTGGAGTTTGGCTCCAGCGAAGAATAAGGTCAGTGGGTAATGAAGGCACTGAAAGCCAGCAGGAGCACTCCTGCAAAGGTGAGCTCTGCTCTGCTCTGCTCTGCTCTGCCAGGAATGAAAACACCTTTATCTGTGCACACACACCGCTTTACAGCCACGATCTATTACCAGGTGTGGTGGCGCACAGACCAACAGCCTGGATAGGAAAATATGAAACAAACATGGATGTCTCATGATGTCTATCGATCTTTACATACAAATTTTAAGTAGCCAGGGAAAAGGCGACAGAGTGCATACATTATGCCCGAAACAATCGATCATGACAAGAAGTCGTATTCACATCATGCACTGCTGGACTTTACTATGCACATTCCAATCATGATGGTAAATCTTGGGGAGAAGCGTTATGGTAAAAATGTTACAATTCAAATTACAAATGGTCTGCCTAAAAAAGAAGGTATTTTTTGTGTGGGTGGGGCGTGGGTGTGGGGACTGGGGGATCTGTAGTGTCTGTTGTGCTGTTGCGGTTGACTGTGAAAAATCAACACAATTAACTTTCAGTCAAAATGGCACTCGAATGAATAATGCAGCTCGCAAAGCGGACGATGTGTCACATCATGTGACACTTTAGGCTTCCCAGGGTGCACTGCACATACATACGGTATGACAGAGAGGGTGGAAATAGCAGCCTAAGTAATGATGGAATGCGTTTTAATATGCGACCTTGCCTCCTCCACTTGCCTCCTCCACTTGCTTCTCGTCATGATGACATCACTGACAACATCATTATATTTCAATATCTTGCAAAAGCTCAATTGTAAAGTCTTTTTCTCATTTGCAATTGGGATGGTGAATGAAAAACAGTCCCTCAAAAGTTGTTGAGGCGAGGCTGACAGCTGGGAAACTTTATCGTTTTCTCCACGGAGGAGGGGCCAGGAGGCGGGACGAGGAGACAAGCACAAGTGGAGGAGGCAAGGTCACATATTGGGATGCACCCATGGAATGGGTGTGTGGGTTGGGTCTGGGGGGCTTGGAGAGGAGAGGAGGGGAGAGGTGAGGAGATGAGAGGAGAGGTGGTGTTTCTATCATTCCTCATGTCTTTGCCATGTGCCATCTCTCTCTCCATCGCTTCTGCCCTCGTTTGTCATGTACCTATCTGTCCGTCTGTCTCTCCCCGCCTATAGGCCTGTAACACCCTACCCACACAGTCAGCATCACTGGACCGTATCTCAAAGAAGACAAACTATGGAGATGGGAGAAGAGAGGGGGAGAGGAGAGAGGAGAAGAGAGGAGGAAAGAAGGAGAGGAGAAGGGAAAGAGATGAGAGGTAAGAAGAGAAGAGATGAGAGGTAAGAAGAGAAGAGAAGAGAAGAGAAGAGAAGAGAAGAGAAGAGAAGAGAAGAGAAGAGAGAATGGGCGTGCTGTGTTGGGGTGGTGAGTGTGAGTGAGAATAGAGGGGCTGGGAGGGGAATCGATAAACGGCGGCATCAGTGCCACACTATTACCCACTGCCCACATCAATCTGGACTGTGTCGATAACCACACAGCCGGGGGCCGGGGGCCAGGGGAGTGGGGGGTAGTGGGTAGTGGGGAGGGATAAGGAGGGTGCCCAGCGTGTCCTATCCATTCGGCTGGCTCGGGAAAGGCAAACTACATGACAGCAACTCATCACACAGTGAACAGTGGGGGTGTGCATACACACACACACACGCACATGCACATGCACACACGCACACACGCACACACACACACACACACACATGCACACACGCCTTCTGACTGAACTGCCTGGCACTCCCTCCATATTTACACCACTGACTGAGAGTCTATCCTCAGGAGCCTGCTGTGTGTGTGTGTGTGTGTGTGTGTGTGTGTGTGTGTGTGTGTGTGTGTGTGTGTGTGTGTGTGTGTGTGTGTGTGTGTGTGTGTGTGTGTGTGTGTGTGTTTCAGTAACCACTGGAAAAATTGTGCCAATAACATCGCCATTAATATGTAGACAAAATTCAGTCTGAGTGCAACTGTATGTGAATGAATGGCACCAAGGTTTACACGAGAGGCAATGACATGACTACAAGAAACATCATGCCCATTTATTCACAGACACATGACATGAATGCTAAGTCACACATTGACTGACACAACAAGAAGCTCCACAACTAGACTGTTGTTTTCCATCAAGCCACAAAATCATGAAAGAACAGGGGACCCCTTCCCGTTCCCGTTCCCGCCCAGCCACCTCTGGACGCAACTGACCTACTTTCCCTCCCCATAGATGGGCGTCACTGACGCTTTCGCCACCTTGATCTTCTCCCCACGTCATTCACAGGCTGACAAAACGGGTGTGTGTGGAGGGAGAGGTGAGGAAGACATCTGGGGAGCCATTTGAAAAAAAAAAAGAACAAGAATCTACTACAAGAATAGTGTGTGAAGAGGAAAAGGGCTATTTTCATATTTAATTAAACTAGGTCATGAGAAAGTGTTAAGGGCAGATGAAGTGCAGAGAGAGAGAGAGAGAGAGAGAGAGAGAGAGAGAGAGAGAGAGAGAGAGAGAGAGAGAGAGAGAGAGAGAGAGAGAGAAATGAGAGATAGAGATAGGAGAGAGAGGTGTTGACAGTTTCTCCAGTATGTGTGTGTGGCAGTGGCTGCATGACTTTGAGAGTTCACACCATCATCCTGAGGGCATCTATGGGGAACAGAGGTGGCTGACAGGGCAGCCAGGCAGGAAGCTGTTGATTGGTGCCTGCCAACCACACAATGCTTGGATTGCCAAACATCCCTTAGGCTAATCATCCTTAGGCAAATAAAAGTTTTGTTTAGAAATGTAAACGCCAATAAAATTGAATAAACAACATGATATTGTTTCTCCTTTTGATTAGGCCTACAGCAAACCCCAGACAATTGTTTGTATTGCGACTCCTCTCATAATTTTAGTGAACACCAGCCCAGACATATGAGGGTTTTTTTTTATTATTAATTAAAACGACAAGGGAATTCAATAAACAAAATGATGTGTTTTTCTCCACGTGATGAATTAATGGAAAACAAAAAGGTCACTTCACTTCACTTCACTTCATGAATAGTAGCCTACCCTAATGGAATATGTAGCCAGGCTATGAGTTGAATTTGACTCGGCAGAGGTGGATAAGTTATAGACAATTGAAACGTTCAGAAATCATAATGAAAGAAAAAAACACTATATTTAAATGTTCTTCCTTGTCGTTTAGGCTTATAATATTTAAAGCATGACTGTGTTTGCTTTGGGGAAAACAATGCACCCACCTGTAACATCAAATCGACGCGGTTCCTAAACGTTGTCCACTGCTTCCTCAGTCCTTCAGCTTGTGTAGGGTCCAAGATAGTAGAGGTGTTCCGCGCGCGTTCACTGCTTTAGTTGTAATAAGAAAAACGGGCGAAAGACGCCTTTGAATAAAGAAACCACAGCTCCATTGCAAAGTAACCGTCGCCTTCCTAAACCAAATAAAACGCCAATGTAACGCCCATGCTGTACCGTCCAACTCCACTTTGCGCGCAGCAGTAATGTGGCGGAGCACACAGAGGGATAAAGAGCGTATTTTGATGGGAGAATCAAACTCACTCACTCTCTCCCGTCTCCCCCCTCCATCGCTGTCTCCTCCTGTCTTAAAGAGACAGTAAGGAAATCTCAGGTAGGCCTATATTATGGTGATCTACTGCTCTACAGCATATAAGGTTAACAAATAGGTCATGATCACGTCTCTAAATGGTGTGTAATATCATCTGGACGGTGTCAATTTGGGTAGCCATTTGACCCTTATAGAATTATGACTAAGAAGAGTGATACATTGTTAATATTGATCTTTACCATACGATTAGGAAATATTTCACATTATTCAGGCATTAGCATTTTACCCAATATATAGGCCTATATATTTTTCAATAGGGTAAGCCCTGCTATGGAATCAGTTATTTTATCTAAAACAAATCTTGAGGCATTATCATGAGTAAATTATTTATTATGAATCCTGTAATGTAGCCTAATGTATTTACCCTTTAATTCATTAATCTTGTAGGCCTATAGCTGTGTTTAAATAAATAAATTGAACAGCCTGAAGCGTAGCATCTTCTGACACACAGCCTTGTCAACCAGAAGAAATTACAATACATCAAAGCATAGCAGCAAAGCAGAGATGTTTATTTGATTTCTGTCACCACGCAGTCACTACCATTTGTAGCAATTGTGAGGCTGAAGGATAGACTTGCCCGCTGATGAACCGTGGGATCAATCTCGTTTGCACCCTTCCCTGTCACAGCAGAATAAATTGATGGCATTATTCGATGACCATAGCCTACATAATCAGAAGAATGTAGATCGATGAGATGAGTAAGAATACTAACCTACATACATCCCACCCCTCTACTTTCAGTCACCTCTCCACCACGACCATCGGTTTTCTTTCAACGTGTTACCAACTCAGCCAGGGTGAGAATGAGAAGCTGGGGAGTGGGAGCTAGATGCCCAACTTAAGCCAATTTAACAGTCACGGTTGACCCTACTATGTCTAGGTGTTTTTCAAAATGCAGGACTATAATCTCATATTTCTATAACTGACAACATTTTGAGCAGTTAAACTAGTATAGTCATGTTTTTTTGTGTTATTTGCTTTAGAGGGAGTGATTGATTTTGACAGCAGTAATAATAGGTTAGGCCACAGTACCAAATGTCACATTCAAGTAGCCTATAACTAAAGCAGTCTCCTGGACCTCATGCCCCTGTTGATGCCCACTCCAAGCACAGAATCTGGGAACACTGATGATGAGCTAGACCCGAAAGGTTTGTCCCTTGTCTGTCGGTTTCATTTACCTTTTTCGGCTTTGTTTAGTACAGTTTTTGATTTAGCATTCAGCTCCAGTGTGCGACTCCTTTCTTCCTTTTCATTATACTGCTCTTGGAATTACGCACTGAGCGAAACGCTCAGGATAAGACATTGGCGCGGACGCCACCCCACCATTACACTACAAGCACAGGCCAGGGTGTGGCAGCTCGTACCATAGATCTTCAAGCATTAAGTGTTCCTGTGTGTGTCCACCAAGAGCAGCAGTAAAGGAAAGGAAAAACTTACACATTATTGGAAAAACCAGGGTTAGACATAGTTTCAAGTTCAAGTTTCAAAGCCAAGATGACCAGGATGAGTGCAATCTTCCTGGGTCTACAGTAATTGTTTTTGTTTGACCCAGACTGCATTTCAGATTTTAATAGGCCTAATAGGCCTATAGTTTTCCTTAGCTAAGTTAGAATAGCATGTGTTTTTTTTTTTTTTTTTTACAAAAAACAGCTAACATCTGGAACAAAAGGCAAGCAGCTCACTTTTTGCATTTTCTAGTTGTGACAGGCCCCTCCAACTATTTCTCACAACAGGCCACAACACGCCCTCTCCCAGATAAGGACATCACAATCAATCGTTCAGTACCACGGACAGCGGTGTAAGGATATGGTAGGCCCATAGAGGTAGAAAATAACACTAGAGGTGACCCCGCCCCCCTTCTGACGGCAATCTGTGGCGGCCATTATCTGTAGGTAGGTCTGATAAATGGAAATGAATGGACAAGGAGGCTCACCTCTGTCAAAAAATGGCTTAATAATGTGAAAATGTCCATCAACACACTCTACAAGGACAATAGTTGGAAGTGTGTTACTAAATATGTGCAGAATTAATATCATTCGATTTTTATATGTATTTTATCGACTCACATGATTTAAGTAGATATTTACCCTGACATTTCAAATCTGGTCTTTGATTGATGGGTTACTTCATATTCACACAGTTTTAGTCCATTTTTTAACAGAGGTGGGCGTGTTCTCCATTGACTTGAATTGACTGAAGGTGCCTACACTACCTACAGACAATGGGAGGCGCCATGTGCCACTTCCCAGTGCTGTCGTGAATTGCCATGTCCACTCTAGTGTTATTTTCTACCTCTATGGGTAGGCCTTGCTTGCCAGGCAGGCAGACAGGCACGCAAGCAGCAGGGGCAGCAGAAACAGCAGCAGACTACACTAGCCTCGCGCGCCATCCTACGTACTTCCGGCAAGACACTTGGCTCCGCACTACATGAAATGCAAATGGTAGTATTATGGGATGGCCTGGACCAAGCTATGATTGCACGTGGCTAGCATTTTTTTTTATTCACAGTTTACCAAGCGTTCCAACTTCACTGGAGTTTGGGTTTGATGTATTTCTCACAACACGCCCTCTCCCAGAAAATAACATCCCAATCAATCCAGTACCATGGACAGCGACAGAAGTAGGCTACATAGGCCCTGGTCGGCAGGAAGGCAGGCAGGCAGCGGGGGCAGCGGAAATGGCCCGACTACACGTGGCTCTGCCTGCAGAGAGGCCTGATGGCCAGTGTGTTTGTGCCATGTTAAGCCGGGGACAGATAGATCTTACCCCAGCAGGACCAAACTGGTCAGCATGGCTGAAATCCCGGTAACATGAGAGGAGTGGAGAGAGATATAAAACTACGAAGTGATATAAGTGAGGGGGAGAAACGTCCAGTCCTGCCGACAACAGATCGCCTCCGCTGAGGCAAACCGAAAAAAAAAATATTAGAAGCATTACATCAGTAATGGCGACAGCCACTTGAGTGGATCGTAGGCAGGGGCGGAGCTTTAGGGGAGGCAAGCAGGTCATTTGCCCCGGGGCCCAGCCGTATTGGTGTTGGGGGCCTTATTGTGACCACGGCAGGCTGTATGGAGGGGCCCTACAGGTGGTTTGCCCTGGGGCCCTGTGTGCAATTGTTCCGCCACTGATCGTAGGCTTTAGCTGGCTGGCGCTGCTGAGTCACCATTTGGAGGTGGAAGAATCCTTAGCTCAGATGGCCACAGCACAGCTTGGTATCTTCGCTCAGGATAGACGGAAGCAAGTGAACGCCGGAGGTGGATGACAAGCAAGCGTTTTAAACATTTTGGTTAGATTACTTCACTTTGGATGATGAATCAGGATCTGACGTGTATTAATGCAAATTTTATTAAATCTTCCTTACACGTCCAAAAAATTTGAAAAATATATTATCAGTGAAATCATATGCCATATGGTCCAGGATGCACAGTCTGTGAACATGCGTCAGGTGGCTGTTGGCCATTCCATGCCAACACAGTCTGGCTAGAGCTACGCAGCTCTCAAATTCTAACACTGTACATGACTATGATGTGTTCCCTCAATACAGCCCAGCCGCATGAGTGGAAGACTTGTCGCAGAATAAAATGTCCTTGATTGGATTGAGACCTTGGCTTAGGCCCAGGTTAACAAAGCCACTCGTTTTAAGTGTTGTGCTGTGTTGTGCGGCATGGTGTGTGTACATTAGTGAGAATGGCAACAGAATGCGGTCTCCAAGACAAGAACCATCAATATAAAACAAAATGAAATGGCAGTGTAATTATTCATGTTTACCTTATCAAAACATTCAAATTTACAGTAAGCCACCAGCATCTCTGATGTAGAAAAAAAGTCTATGATCAAATGAGTAGTCTCATCATAGAAAGAAGTTAAAAGGAATCCAGAACAAGGGCTCAAGGTTCTTCTGGGTGTCACAAGCACTTCTACAAAGTTACAAGTTCAGAACCAATTTGTCCGTATCTCCAAAGAGGATCTACAAAGGGAATTGAGGCAGCCCGGTTTAAACTACAGCCCTGAGGAGATGAGACGGCGTGTGGATCGGAGCCTTAACAGTTGCAGACATTTCTGAGATGGCAGAATGAATGTGTCGACCGTGTCTGACGGACAGTCACGCTGTGTGAACTAGCATTCCCTTTCATACATACAGGAGTTCATATCGCGCGCCAGTGGCATTAACAGATGGGACATAAATATAAATTTAGACCAGGAAGGAAAAGGATAGTGTGCACATGCACATGGGCAGGGTTGTCAAAAAACAAAACGAAACTGTGGCCTGAGGAAGATGATGGAAAGCCAGCAGTGAGTGAGCAACCAAGGTCAACCAAGGTCGATTTATTAAAATGAAATCAGGGGTGACCTCTCCATGATGCTTCCCCCATGGTCAGTCATGGCCCACTGGACATTGTTATCACAAACCCGGCTGCTTGGCAGGCATACTGAGTTACATTGGATGGCATTGTGTGAGCACTCAAGAGAATCACAGATAAGGCAGAGGTGCCTGGCCTGCACATCAATTAAACATGTTTTTTTCCCCAGATCGGTTTAGAAGAATTTTAAATCACTATTGAACATGTGACTGGACTGTGTGTGTACAGTCAAGCCTTTTATGGATTGGGGCATTGTATGTACTGTGGTTGAGTGAAGAGCTATTCTTAGAGCTCGTCATGGACTTCTGTATAAAATGTAATAAATAAAATGTTTTGTTTTTTTTCTCCGAATGTGCAAGTTGAGGCCTTGAAGCTGTTCAATGCTTCAGGGAACAGTAGGCTACTGGTTTATCTAACAGCTATCATTTTGTCTTTAAAAGGGCTAACAATGTGTTTTCAATGGGCAAGAGAAACTTTGAGAGCTGATTTCCCAGTTTGATTTACCATATGACATGATTCCCATGTGGAAGGTATCATTTTAAAGCTTGGCATCGGCATTCTGAATCTACAATGAACTCAATATGTCCCTGGGCCTACTTGCGGCCTGTTCTCCTGTGGCCGGTCACATTTCTAAGTAACGTCCAAAAATGAAAACGGCGAGACACGCATATGAATACTTAGGTATTTTATTAGAAAATGGGAAAACAATAACTCACAGAACATCCTGTAGATTACAAACAATATGTTGGTTGAGTTTTGGACTTTG